>NW_017306974.1:346285-392155 GCF_000935625.1 Nanorana parkeri | reverse complement strand
CTGTAACCTTCTTGTTTCCATCAGCACTGCTGCCACTAGTAAATATGACATGCTATGAGAAGACCTCATTTGGCCACTGTATGCCAAATAGTGGGACAATCCCATGTACATGAGTAACCCCTACCCCACCTGCCCAGCACGAAGGTAGCAATATCTAATGGGAAGGTTCCCCAATTGCACCTGTACCCCTTTAGAGCTGTGTTATTAGCAGTTCCTGCAAAGACTGCTTACCTCCTCCTCTCCATTCACATGAGTAAGAATTGTATATGGGTCCACTAGCTAATCTGCTGCCTGTGGATTAAATGTTACATTTTTCCATGGGAATTAGAAGGACAATATTTGCCTTATTCCTTGTTCACTGAGCAGCTGCCAATTTTGTCTGCTCTCAGACGTTCCCACATTGAGGGGAGACTATTGGCCTCCTGACATACAATTCAGGACCCCTGGCCCTGCACTGCAAGTGATGACATGAGAGAGCTGTGACCGGTTGGGTAGTGAAAAGGAGAAGCTTCGAGGGATCGGTTTTTCAACCCTTGCCATGTGGGGGAAAATGGGGAAAGGAGGAAGGGGGGCTTGAGGTGTGATACTGCAAAAGTAACTTATTCTGCTGCCTGAAGTTGGCTTTACATACAGCGTATGTATTGTACACAATCTGCATTATCAGCATGACATCAGCCAGTTGGCAGAGCAGCAAATGTCACTTAGGGTGACCTCTCACTTCCAACTCCCACAGCGTCTCATACAGGGTAAGTTAGGCTAAATAAGGAAGCTCATACAAGTCTTTAAAAAAGGAAAGCAGCAGATTACATTAATATTAAAAATTCAGATTCGTACACAAGTCCAGGCGAGACTAAATATTGCTTTTAACTTGCGAGTAACATTCCATTTCTGCAGCAGTCTCCTCCTCTGCTGCAGAAATGGAATGTTACTCTGTATTGGACGTGAGGATTTTCAGGACTATAGACCACTGCAGCGGTGGGGAAGAGCGGCTCCAAGGACCAGTTTAAGAGCAAGCTGGCTTGGAGGATCACAGAATAATCTGTTATTTTCCTCTCTAGACAAAAGCGAGCACTTAACCCTTGCAGTGCAGGCGTAGCCCCACTGCAAGGGTTAATAATAATTTCTTCTTGAAGGGTGACCATCTGTACAGTCTCTTTACTATGTAATATGAGGACAAACCTAAGCAATCCATTCAGTTAGTATTTAATTGTTCACCCCCCCACTAAATAGCTGTTGGTAAATCTATAGAAGATTGTACAATCAGATTGCATAGCGACCTTAAGAAACATCAATACATTGACAATTACTTTTTCTCTCTCAACATTTCCTTGTCAGGTCACTTGTGGGTAAACATGGTCACCCACAACAGTATGGCATGACTTTCCTTGTTGGGGGTTAGTGACAAAAGGGGTGGGGCCTGTGAAAACAGATGTCATGTGTATGTGAACCTACATGTAATGATTGCCTGTCAAGCCATAGATGTGCTGCAGAAAAATGCAATCTTGATGGCCATTCACAAAGACAAATCACGAGAAACGTTCACAAACATCTGTACAGATCTGCTGAATTTTAGGAATAGAGCAGAGGCAATAATTGGATACTGCTTTGTAAAAAAAAATTAAAAAAAGAATAATTATCCTAAACGTTTGTGTACGTTGCTCTTTGGACAAGACTGACTTGCTTATTTCAGTATAATTAAACTGCTATACTCTGGGAAAACTGCTGCAGATACACCGAGAAAACAACATCTGATGTAATGCACAATGCTGATTTCACTATGCCCTCGACCTCCTAGTGAGCTCTCCATGCACAACAATCATTTACATAGAATATAATATAGTGATATATATCTATATAGATATATATTAACACACACACACACTGTATGATGAACTGATTGGTGCCAAACAAGTACTCGCCCAAATGCTCCGATACCTATCCCGATACTGGAACTGCTGGTCAGAGGGAGATTCCCTCTGACCGGCAGTGCTGCGAGGGAGCAGGAAACCTGGCTTCAGGCTGCCTAGTGGCACTGCGGGGCAGCCTGGCTTCCTGACCAATCAAGTCAAGAAGCCAGGCTCTCCCGCAGTGTTACAAAGGAGCATGAAGCCGGCTTCCCAATCAGGAAGTCGGGCCCACACTACCTTGGCACGCCGGTATTGGCGAGTACCAAAGAAAAATATTGGTACACGATACCGAAAAAACAGTATCGGCGCATCCCTAATATATATACAGGGGGGAATTGGTCAAAACTGGAGCAAACAAAATCTGGAGCAGATTTGCACTGCAACCAATCAGCTTCTCTGCCTCATTTTCAAATCTTACCTGAGCAAACTGAAGTGAGATGCTGATTGGTTGCCACAGACAACTGCTCTAGATTTTGTCTGCTCCAGTTTTGATAAATCCCCCCCACAGTATATTATATAAATTCTGTACAATAAATATTTCAAGCTGAAGTTCTGCCATGCTCATTTCAAGGGTCTAAAAAAAGAAAATGTTAATTTTTGCCTGATTCTCAGACCCGTCTGGCTGCTTGACCGTTCCCTGCAGACTCTTTTTTCCCAGGCTCCAGCAGTTTAGGGACCTGCGAGTCATCACATCTAATACAGTGCCAAGGGACGGTCCAACAATACCAAGGGACGGTCCAACGCCGGAGCGTAGGGGGAGAAAAGTGAGCCGTCTCTGCCGCATTATCAAGGCTCAGTTGAGTAAATCTTCTTTATTCAGTCCCCTAAAGAAAAACAAGCCTCTGACCCTTGCACAGTGGGGATAGCTCCATGGCAAGGGTTAAATCTAATTCTGCCCAGAGTTCTTCATTAACGATTGGTGGGGACTCAAAACTTACAAGGTGGACTAACAATTTTTTTTTAAACTGCATTTGGTGACTTTATTTCTCCTTTAAGGAAGTCCTGTCCCCACAAGAGTGAGCTGATATTTGAATGGACAGCTGGCCAATACAAAGATGTACTGCAGAGAGGGATTAACGGTATAACCAATTTATAGTAAAAACTGCCTTTGGAGGGAGTGCCAACGCACTCTTCATCAGGGCTAACAGAATAATAATCCTCAGTAGGACCTCAGAGAATCATTTTGGAACAGGTCTCTGTTAATCATACCAACCTCCCATCACCCACACGACGTCCGCTTTCTGTGCTGACCTGATCCGTACGCTCCTGCACTAAAAATGCATCCCAATGTATCCCTATGTGTTTTATGGGCTACAGATCTCACGTGCGCAGTCCGTTCAGGTTAGGACAGAAAAATACTGCATGTCACATTTTGTACGGTCAGGAAATGCAAAACGCGTCAAAAACACACTGCACTGCAGCTAACATACTGACAGCCCCACTCCAGCAAAAAAAAAAAAAAAAAAAAAAATTTTTTTTTTAACTGGAACGCATCAAAAACGCGGCAAAAACACATAGCACCGCGTCTGCAGATCCGCATCTGATCCGGACCTGAAATGCATGTAAACAGGCCCTAAGAGTCTACATGGGTAGACTGCAGCTGGTCTTTAGGATGATGACATTCCCAAGCTATGCGAATGTTACACAAATGTGCAACTTGGTAACATCGTGAGATGATGAACGCACATTTGTACTTTTAACTCTTGTTTACTAGTCACAATGCTTTTGTTTCTGCTCCTTATTAAAATAAATCCATAGCAGCATATTTAGCTATGAAATAAGGTAGCTTGCAGCCTACTGAAGTTATCGTCTTCCCCTCATTAAGATACAGCATTGCTAAAAAAAGAAAATTCTCAGTTTGAATCATTCTGACGTTATTATCTCCATAAATATTAAATGCAACGTTAAATCCATTTAATAGAAAATATAAAGCAGCATGCTAGATGTGAAGATGTACAGATGCAGGCAGCATGCTAATGATCTCATTAAAATGCATGGAGCAGATTACATGCAATCTAAGGCTGGGGAGACTCTGCTCCAGACTGTTTACACAATGTCAAAATTAGCCAAGAGTTTGTGTGAGTGGGTGGAGGGAAAGAAGGCTTCTGCACAACAACCTTGCAATGGAACGCCCACCTCTGTCAAATTACAAATCTGTAATGGCCAAAAGGGACAAAACATTGCTTTGGGGTACTGAGATCTAGACCACCTGCTAGGCAACTAATTGGTTCATTTGAAACAGGCTGATTTTTTTTTGTATTAGCCAAGATTACGTCCGTAGAAAACCACGCGTATTTCCAGCATGTCTTATTGTTAAAATGTTATACATACATAGGAATTTCAATGAGTTCCTCCTTTTTTTTTTTTTTTAAATATAAAACTCTTCTCAAAAAAACCTTTGTAGAACAAAAAGCGATATAAACATACCTGTTCTGAAATGCAACTAACAGTCGAGGGTCCAAAATATTTTCCTCTGGTTCCCATGTGTTATACCTAGACGGTACAAGATGAAATTAACTGATGTTTCATCATGGTATTCGGTACCTACACTATGTAGCTCTATCCTGAATTGGCCTATAAATTAGGATATTTGACAGCACAGCATGAAACCTCTTCTCCATCTATCACAGCCTTTCTCAACCCTAGAGAAACCCTTAAAATATTTTTTTTAGGCCTTGAGGTACCCCTTCTAAAATTAATGAATCATGTTCAGTGGGAAGAATGCCCCCCCTCACAGGGGTGGACAATAGGAAAAATGCCCCCTCTTACCGTGTGGCCAGTGAGAATACCCCCTCACAGTGGTGGTCAGTGGGAAGAATACCCCCCCCCCCTCACAGTGGTGGTCAGTGGGAAGAATACCCCACCCCCCCTCACAGTGGTGGTCAGTGGGAAGAATACCCCCCTCACAATGGTGATTAGTGGAAAGAATGCCCCCCTCACGGTGGTGATCAAGAAGGAGCTTGAGCTCAGGTTCAGACCAGTTCTGTCTTAACTACTCTGAACAAGGAAGGCCCATGGGCATTTCCACCCAATCATCCCCAGGCCAGGCATTCCCCGCCCCACAGCTGCATGTCAACAAAGAGGCGGGGTGCTTGTGCTGACATAATTTACCTTATATGGTCACATACCCATATTAGGAAAATGTAATTTACCAAATATAGCATGTGGCCATATAAGGTCAAAGATGTCACTGAATCCAGCCCGCAGCTGATTGGGGAGGCACAGAAGGAGCTTCCTTCTGTGTTCAGGAGGAGCTCTTTCTGGGTTTGGAGAAGCTTAGGTTTGGACTGGGTTCGGTCTGAGCTCATCCCTAGTGGTGGTCAGAATCCCACCCTTATGGACAGCTTGAAACAGCATTAGTGTCATGCTCCATGTGGGGGTTGGACCTAAAATTATGCAAGCACCTTCAAATGGGACAATCAGTCACAGCTCAAGGAACCCCTAGAGAAGCCCTAGAGTTCTACCAAACTCTGGCTGAGAATGACCAATCTATACAGTGTAGCTCTACTTTAAAAGGGCCTATGGACTGGAATATTGGACAGCACTGGCCTGGAACGTACAAAATGCAAATAATGCACCATGGAAATCATTGTCATTTATACAATCTAGACCTATTCTGAATTGGACCAAAACCTGGGATGTTGAGCAGCACTAGCCACTGCCAATGAACACACCTTACCATCCACTTCATATAGAACAACCCAGTATAGTATAGCATAGCATAGTCAAGTATAACATAGCATAGCATAATATAACATAGAATAATATAACATAGTCAAGTATAACATAGCATAGTCAAGTATAACATATTTAGGATATAACGAGTACTAGTGGTGCATTTCTAACCTCGTCTTCAATAAGGCTGAGCAAGGAGCAGTGATCATGGAATGACTAAACGGACCCCCATCAACTAGACTACTGTTTATTAAAGCCAATTCAAGGAAATATGAATCTACATTGATTTCTATTGGCCAATATAATCTGCATACAGTAGGCACAACCCCAGCAAATTATTTTCAATTCCAGCAAAGCCATGCAAGGTGACATGCTGCTGGAATAAAGAGCGCTCATAGAGGAGAACGGCTGACTGGAGGGAGGCAGGAAAAGACATTCCATGCATGGCAAAAGGCAAACTCCCAACCCCCCTACAGGACTGACATAGAGCCAGCCTGCAACCCACTGTCTGTCTGCTACAGGATGACAAGCAGAAGAATACTAAATATTATTCTTACTATATGTTGTATCCTTGAGTGAGCTATGTGATGCAGGCATGCCATTCACCCTCCCTGCAGCACTCTGCTTGTCTGCGAGAGAATAGGAATAATAGAAATAATAAATAATATAATAACAAATATAATGATGATCTCAGGCCATGTGTGAGTTTTATGATGCAGACATGGCATTCTCCCTCCCTGCACCCCACTGCCTGCCTGCTGGAGGATAAGAAGAATACAAAATAATAAAATGTAATTAAATATAATGATGATGTCAGGCCATGTGTGAGTTTTGTGGTGCAGACATGGCATTCTCCCTCCCTGCACCACACTGCTTGTCTGCTGTGGTAATGATGATGATCAGATGCGGTGCCATGTGCGGGTAGTAGTGTGATGCCGCCCCAGGTTCTCCCGCTACTTACTTGGATGACCATCCTCTCCATTTCACCAGGTATTCCACACGGCCCTGGGGCGATAAGAATATCATTATTAATATATTGACGATGATGATAATAATAAAATACGATCACAGATCCGTCCCCTCCCCCGCTCGGGCTCCCATTGATCCGGCCTCACCTTGCGGATTCGCTTCTTCTCGATGCTCTCCACAGCGAAGACATGTTCCCCGGCCGCCGGGAGCTCCATGCCTGCCGTCCCGAGTTGTGTACTGCTCCTCTCCTCCCTAGGACGCTGGTGTAGAAGTCCGGCGTCCCCCGGATAACACGGAGGGGGCTCTCGGTGTGCCGATGTCCATGTACCCGGACTCCTCCGTCTCCCGCTCCGCCGTCTGTCCTGCTCTTCCCTGCCGGAGTCCGCTCTGTAATGTCAGGGGGCGGGCCTTGCAGCTGTCACCGAGCAACCATGGCCGGCACTGATTGGCGCTCCGCCGGCAGCGATCCGCCCCCCGGAGTTGGAAGAAGATGGGGGAAGGGAGAGAAGTGAAGCAATGGTTGGATCAAATCTAGATCGGATCGTACTAAAAAGACAGGAACGCGGCCTGGGGCCCTCACGAGCCACGAAATATGGGGCCCCTGTGTGCTCCGCTTACTCCTGTACTATACACTGCACAAGGGACATGACATGAGAGTAATATTGTCATAAACATTAAATGTGTGTTTATATAAAATGCGACAACTGTGTACGAGGAATAATCCCTCCATTCCACCCGATCGCAGGATAAATACCCCCATCCCACCCGATCACGGGAATGATCCCTTCACCCGAAAACGGGTGATAACCCTAAAACTAAACACGCAGCGTTAGAGCTGCCATTTCCGATCTTTAACAGTCTGGAATTAGCGCAAAAATAATGACAGCCCCGATCCGAAGTGTTACTGCCATCAGCTATACACCCGATTATGCTGCTGAAGGCATACATCGTCCGATATTTACTGCATCAACTCACCCGTGTGTCATGTTTTATAGGAAATGTGCGATAGAACGAATAAATCGATGTGAAATAACGCCGCATTCGTTGTCAGCGCGGCGCCGACCTCCGTACATCGGGGTCATGGCTATGTTTATACTTCGATCTCCGACAAATCCGATATTTTGCCGAACTTTATAGGAGGATATCAGTCCTTATTATCGGGATTTTCAGTGATCGGGCTATAGGATGGGAAAATCCGACTTGATTCCATCGTATGATGAGAACATGCCGAATATTAATAATCAGGAGATGTGTACACACCGTATTTATATGGACTGTCATCGGGTGTCATGTGTGTGCTGAGTGATACCATGTAAAGTCCTGACATCAGAACATGTAGATTACTAAAGGTTAAAGTGGATGTTTAGAGTGTGTCAATGTGTAATTCTTGAGATGATACCATATATCATATGTACTATATGCTGTGTTCATGTATTAGTGTGTTTGATGTACAATCCGTGGGATTGGAGCATGTATCATATAAAGATTCTGTGTGCTATGTATTAGTATGTATGAATGGATATTCATGGGATCATAACATGTATCATATGTGTATTAGAATGTAATTTGTTGGGATTATACCATGTATCATATGTGTACTGTGTATTAGAATGTAATTTTATGGAATTATACCATGTATCATATGTGTACTGTGTATTAGAATGTAATTTTATGGAATTATACCGTGTATCATATGTGTACTGTGTATTAGAATGTAATTTTATGGGATTATACCATGTATCATATGTGTACTGTGTATTAGAATGTAATTTAATGGGATTATACCATGTATCATATGTGTACTGTGTATTATAATGTCATTTTATGGAATTATACCATGTATCATATGTGCACTGTGTATTAGAATGTAATTTAATGGGATTATACCATGTATCATATGTGTACAGTGCATTAGAATGTAATTTTTTGAAATTATACAATGTATCATATGTGTACTGTGTATTATAATGTCATTTTATGGAATTATACCATGTATCCTATGTGTACAGTTTATAATGTCATTTTATGGAATTATACCATGTATCATATGTGTACTGTGTATTATAATGTCATTTTATGGAATTCTACCATGTATCATATGTGTACTGTGTATTATAATGTCATTTTATGGAATGATACCGTGTATCATATGTGTACTGTGTATTATAATGTCATTTTATGGAATGATACCGTGTATCATATGTGTACTGTGTATTATAATGTCATTTTATGGACATATACCGGTTATCATATGTGTACTTTGTATTAGAATGTAATTTAATGGGATTATACCATGTATCATATGTGTACAGTGTATTAGAATGTCATTTTATAGAATTATACCATGTATCATATGTGTACAGTGTATTAGAATGTGACACGTTGCTCGTGTTTGGTTGATAAATACGTTTTGCTGTGTAAAAATGCACACGCACCTGGTGTGTGTGTTTAGGTTAGTAAATCACCCCCCATGTGTCATATGTGCACTGTGTATTAGAATGTCATTTTATGGAAGTATACCATGTATCATATGTGTAATATGTATTAGAATGTAATTTAATGGGATTATACCATGTATCATATGTGTACAGTGTATTAGAATGTAATTTTATAGAATTATACCATGTATCATATGTGTACAGTGTATTAGAATGTCATTTATTGGGATTATACCATGTATCATATGTGTCCTGTGTATTAGAATGTAATTCTATAGAATTATACCATGTATCATATGTGTGCAGTGTATTAGAATGTCATTTATTGGGATTATACCATGTATCATATGTGTACTGTGTATTAGAATGTAATTTAATGGGATTATACCATAAATCATATGTGTACTGTGTATTAGAATGTAATTTTATGGAATTATACCGTGTATCATATGTGTACTGTGTATTAGAATGTCATTTAATGGGGTTATACTGTGTATCATATGTGTACTGTGTATTAGAATGTCATTTTATGGAATTATATGGATTTATACTATGAATGATATGTGCACTCTGTATTAGAATGTCATTTAATGGGGTTATACCATGTATCATATGTGTACTGTGGATTATAATGTAATTTAATGGGGTTATACCATGTATCATATGTGTACTGTCTGATAGAATGTAATTTAATGGGGTTATACCATGTATCATATGTGTACTGTGTATTGGAATGTAATTTAATGGGATGATACCATGGGGTTGATTTACTAACCTTATAAACACGCCACAAACAAGTATACACCTCTGTAGTGTGTTCCCTCCCAGCATGATCTATTGGTGGAATCTAGACACCTTTGTAGTGTGTACACACCCAGCAGGTGTGTTGTGCAAAGCCCTGCATGAATTGCAAGGTGATGTTGTGTAAATTAGCTCTACATTGTGTTGCTTGCGTTGATGAATGCAGGAATGTAAATGCATGAGCTAACCATTTTTGCATTATATATGCATCATGTGCATGATTTTTCCATATATGGCATTAGTGGAAATATGCTTTTAGAGACTTGCATGCCGCTACTAGAGCAGCGTGTAGCCTATGGCGCATGCTACATGACGCACACGTACATAAATACATAAAAACGCGCCATAACGACGTGAAAATGTGACACGTTGCTCGTGTTTGGTTGATAAATACGTTTTGCTGTGTAAAAATGCACACGCACCTGGTGCGTATGTGTGTTTAGGTTAGTAAATCACCCCCCATGTGTCATATGTGCACTGTGCATTAGAATGTAATTTAATAGAATTATACCATGTATCATATGTGTACTGTCTGATAGAATGTAATTTAATGGGGCTATACCATGTATCATATGTGTACTGTATATTAGGGTGTATACATGTAAATTAATGGAATTATAGCGTGTATCATATGTATTCTGTGTGCTATGTACTAGCATGTATGAATGTAACATTGTATGGGGTTATAACATGTATTATGTACTGTATTAATGTATTACTGTTGATAATATAAAATCCATGAGATTATAGCATGTATGACACGTGTAGTGTGTGCTATGTTTTAGGATGTAGGAATGTAAATTCATGGGATTATAACATATATTATATCTAGCCTGTGTGGTGTGTATTAGAGTGTTTGAATGTGAATACATGAGATTATAGCATGTATCATATGTGTACTGTGTGTTATTTTTAGTGTATGAATGTTAAATGCATGGGATTATAACATGCATCATATGTGTACTATGTACTGTGTATTAGAAGGTCATTTGATGGGATTCTACCATGCATCATATGTGTACTGTGTATTACAATGTCATTTTTTGGAATTATGCCATGTATAAGATGTGTACTGTGTATTAGAATGTCATTTAATGGGATTATACCATATGTGTGCTGTGTACTCAATCATCAGCCTAACCACACCTGGATCAAACTTACCAGCCCACTGCACCTGGATCACACTTAGCAGCCCACCGCACCTGGATCACACTTAGCAGCCCACCGCACCTGGTCCTCAAGTACTAGCTCACCACACCTTGTCTGCAATTACAAGCCCATTGCACCTGGATCACACTTACCAGCCCACCACACCTGGACCTCAATTACCATCCCACCTAACCTAGTCCTCAATTACCAGTCCACTGCAATTGCCCATGGCAACCAATCATCTTCTGTCTTTCATTTTTAAAGCTTAACTGAACAAAATGAAGAGAGAAACCTGTATGGTTACTATGGGCAACTGATCCAGTTTTGATAAATTCCCCCTTGTCTACAATTACTAGCCCACCATACCTGGTACTTATTTACCAGGCCAGCGCACCTGGTCCACAATTTTATAGGCAGCTAAACATACTGCATATAAATGCATGTAATCATCACCAGCATTCAGATTCATTTCAGAATGTTCACTATGTGGACCTGAACAGTCTGTTTTTGGCCCTAGTTTCTATGAGGCCCAATATGTAAAATAAGGTCTATAGGCTTAGAATAGTCAGCCTGTAATTGGATAGAAAACTGTCTCAAAGACCATATTCAGAGAGTGATGATCAATGATTCATACTCTGAATAGGCAGAGGTTGTTAGTGGTGTCCCCCAAGGTTCAGTGTTGGGCCCCTTACTGTTTAATCTATTTATAAATTACATAGAATTGGGGATTAAAAGTACTATTTCTGTGTTTGTAGATGACACCAAGTTATGTAGTGGAATACAGTCCTTACAGGATGTTACATAGTTACATAGTTACATTGTAACTATGTAACATCCTGTAAGGACTGTATTCCACTACATAACTTGGATGTCTCTAACTTAGAAGCAGATCTGAATGCACTGTGTGATTGGGCATCTATTTGGCAAATGAGGTTTAATGTTGATAAATGTAAAGTTCTGCATACGTCATATACTCTAGGTTTCCCAAATATCACCCAGGGAATAGTAACAAGCTGATTGGCAGGCTCCTGTTGGCAGGAGCCTGCCAATCAACTGGTTATCATGGCAAGTGGGCCATGATATATTTTACTTTTTAATCACCTTTTTATTTTTTTAATTTAATCTTTTTTTGTTATCATTTTTACTTATTTTTTATTTTTATTTATTTATTTTTGTAATCAATTTTTTTCACTTAACTTTATCGATATCACACAGGAGCTAACAAGCCCCTGTGTGATAGCATTTGGAGGTGACAGGTTCTCTTTATTGACCCTGTCACCTCCAAGACAGGAGTTCTAGCGCAGCACTGTGCTGGAACTCCTCTGACAGGTGAGAGGGGAACACTGCTCTCCCCTCTCACTGTTTACACGGAGCAGCAGGGTTACCAGGGATCCCAACCTGAAAAAAGCAATTTCAGGGAGGTGCCCTCTGCCCCCCCCCCATCCGCTGGGGGGAAGGGGAGAGCGCACCCCCCTGGAATGATGGCAGATAGCACAGGAAGCAATAGCTTCTTTGCTATCTTCTGCAGGGTTTTTTTTTAGTATTCTGACAGCTGGTGCCATCAGAAAAAAAAAAACAGCATAGGAATGCATAGCTAGACTCCTATTGGCTATTTCACTTTGCAATAGCCAACTAGCTTTTGCACCTGCCCTCTGCTGCTGTCAATCACTAGAAGAGGACCTGATGGAGAACTTCAGGTCCCCCTCTGCTGATTGACAGCAGCAGTGGGCGGATGCAATAGCTAGTTTGCTATTGGCTATGGCAAATTGAAATAGCCAATAGGAATCAAGCTATGCATATTCCTATGGTGATTTTTTTTTTCTGACTGACGGCGGCCGACGGCTCCGATGTCAGAAAAAAAAAATTAGCAAGGAAAGGTTTCGATCGAGCAGAGTAAACCTTTCTGGGAGAACGGAGCCAGATGACGGAGCCAGCGGGGGAGGACGGAGCCCAGATGATGGAGCCAGCGGGGGAGGACAGAGCCTGGATGACGGAGCCAGCAGGGAGAGAGGTAGTTGCGGGGGGAGGAGGGCGGCTGCAGTCTTATTACAAGTGATCTCGGCAAAATCGCATCGGCTGCCCCCCGGTTGTTACACCACTGCTCTAGGGGGAGTATGTTTGGGGGAGTCAATGATGGAGAAAGATCTGGGTGTTCTGGTAGATCATAGTCTCAATAATAGCATGCAATCTCAAGCCGCAGTTTCTAAAGCAAGCAAAACATTTTCTTGTATTAAAAGAGGTCTAGACTCCAGAGATAGAGACACAATCCTGCCCCTGCACAAAGCATTAGTAAGACCTCATCTGGAATATACGGCCGCATACTCCCATAGAGAAGAACATGCTGCTGCGTACAAATCACACACAGTACCTGTGCCCGATACGGCCGTGCACGCAGCACGGATCTGTACGGGCCGCCCGTTTCTTGTGTGAATGAGGGCTTAGAGCTGTGAAGATGTGGAAAAGACTCCCCCAGGAGCTAGTTCAGTTAACTGTTTAAAAAAAAATGTGGATGTATTTCTAAATGCACAGAATATAACTAGATATTAACATATAATAAGTAATAACACCAGAGATTGTTGATCTAGGAAATATCAAGTTGCCTATGGGATTAGGAAGGATTTTGTTTATCCTACTGGAGCAAATTGAACCATGCTTTACAGGGTTTTTTGCTTTCATCTGGATCAACTGTTGGTAACTCTTGTCATAGGGTTCTGTGTATGGAGGTTTGCTATTTAGATATCTTTTTGTATTCTCTTGGTTGAACTCAATGGACTTGTGTCTTTTTTAGCCTGACTCACTTTGTAACTATGCCATTGCAAAGGAAAAGGATGCACTCTTTGCAATCCGAGAAAAAGAGGTTTAACCTCTGAATTTGGAGAGGTTTCTTCACAGTAAGAGCTGTGAAAATGTGGAAAAGGCTCCCCCAGGAACTAGTTCTCTCTATCCAAATGCGCAGAATATACCTGGCTATTAAACGGAACTCAAGGCACAAACACATCTTTATAAATTCTTCTAGGCAGGTGTGTTGGACTGTACACAGAAGCAATCTTCACAGTTCATTCATATATTTGTATATGCCGGAGAGTACAGCTCTCGCTATACTTTCAGCACTGCGACTGTGAACCATTCACCAAATACGAGCTGTTCTGTGAAAGAGAGAGTAGGGGCATTTAAATGACAGTACAGCTTTTATTTATGAGTGATTGAGGCGAAGCTGTGTTCACTTCAGTCATTTGATTATATGCCAGCCAGAGTCCTGTTTTTTTATTTCTCTTGCTTATGATTGGGTATTTAACACAGCTTCACCTCATTTACTAAGCTAAGTGAACACACTTTGTAAATTGAACAGTCACTTTACTTAGCCTCTACTAGTTTAGTAAATCAAATCCAATATGTGATATATATGCTGGAATGTAGGAATGTCAGAGTCCCATGAACTATAATATGTATCACATGTAAACATGCATACTAAGTGTAATAAATTACCATTAAAATGTATGAAAGTAAAGGTCAATGAACTATAATATATGGCACATGTGCCCATGCATACACTGTGTAATATATTGAATGCATGAATGTAGAGTCCACTAAACTGTAACATCACAAGTCTACATACTGTGATCACATTTGAAGTATAAATCAATATAGTCTTTAAAGTCAATGGGGAACTGTGCAGTTAAACTGTCAAAATGCACATGTGCCTATTACATCTCTACCAGAGGAGAATAAAACTTCAAGTATATTTCCACTTTTGCAGCCAACTTAAACTAACATCTATTTTAAATTTGTTACATGTTCCCATTCACATAGCATAACTTAAAACTGTTTACAATTATTGTTAACCATTTTACTTTCTCTTTTCTGAAAACTACAAAAAACGCTGTGCTAAGGAGGGGGTGGGAAGTTAATGGTTACCATAAATATGCACTGTGCTGGCAGATATCCATTATTAGCTGTGCAAGTCTGTCTGTCATAACAAGGGGTTAAAGATATTAAGGCTATGGTTATGTATTCTGTGTTAATGTACTATTTTTTTAAATGCCCCTGCTGTTGTCCCTTATCTTCATATTGCCATCTATTGTAAGCAATAGAAGCTGCCTGTATTTTCATATGTCATGTATAAACCTGCTCCAAAGAAACAGCTAAAAGGGTAAGAAATATACAGTATACAGTTTATTATTTTTAGGTATGCTGTAAATATGTGCGCCGGCAAAACATTTGCTTCGTATTTTTAGTTTTTCGGGATTCGGGTTCGAAAGTCGATTTGTTTAGTTATTCGGATTAGTCCGAATCCCACATTTTCATTAATTTCAGATGCGTTAGATAATTACGAACAAATTTTCGTTGCAGCGAAGTGCAAAAAAACAAACAGCGTGGGATCCCCCCCCCCATTAATACCCTTTAGGTCTGGTTGGAATTTTAGGGGGGACCCCAACGGCAAAAAAAAAAGTGTGGGTTCCCCTCTAATCCCCTGCACCATACCAGGCCACATGCCCTTAACATGGAGAGGGTGCTTTGCCAGGGGTGGGGGGTGGGGAGAGAGAGACCCCTGCAAAAGCACTTTGTTCCCATGTCGATGGGGACAAGGGCCTCTTCCTCAAAACCCTGGCCCGGTGGTTGTGTGTGGGGGTCTGCAGCCAGGGGGGCTTATTTGAACCTGGGAACCCCCAGCCCCCCCCTCGTGAATGAGTAAGGAGTAGTTGTTACCCCTACTCATACGCCAAATAAACAGTAACATTGTAAATAAACACACAACAGCGTATACAAAGTCATTTATTTGGGGGGAAAAAAACAGGTTTTTGACAAGTCCTTTATTTTAAAAAACCCTCCACAAAATGTCCATTGATGTAATCCACACGTCAATCACGTTGTGCAGCGCTGTAGATTCACGTCAATCATGGTAGACGATAGCCGCCGACTCGCCCAAAGAAAAAATACTCAACGCCCGCCGACACGACCGATCCCGACAGATCCCGACCAGGCCTGGATTCCCTACAAGGCCACCGAGGCCCGGCCTCGGGCGGCACACGTTTGAAGTCACCCGACGCCCGGAACATGGAGTTCTACATGAAGAGGGCAACATGAAGAATGGGGGAAGCCGCTTGTTTCGCACAAGCAGGGCTAAATGAAGAATGGGGGAAGCCGCTTGTTTCTTTACAAGTGATCTCGGCAATTTCGCTGAGCTGAGTTGTAATTAGACTGCAGCCAGTCCGTCCCCCCCCTTTACACCTACCTCTTTCCATGCTGCGTCCTCCAGGCTCCATCTCCCTGCTCCGTCCTCTCCTCGCTGGCCGCCAACGTCCTCAGGATGGAGAGCGGTGAGCAGAGCGGCAGGATTAAAACTAACCCCGTCGCTCCGTGTAGACAGTGAGAGGGGAGAGCTGTGCCCCTCTCACCTGTCACAGGAGTTCCAGCACAGTGCTGTGCTAGAACTCCTGTATTGGAGGTGACAGGTTCAATAAAGAGAACCTGTCACCTCCAAATGCTATCACACATGGGCTTGTTAGCTCCTGTGTAATAGCAATAAAGTTAAGTGAAAAAAAATTGATGGAAAGATTATTACATCAAAGAATAAGTACAAAATTAATAACGTAATAACAATTAAATAAAACAATAAAGTAAAAAATAAAAAGTAAAAAATAATAAGAACAAATATAAAAAATAGTAAGAAAATAATTATACTTATTATAATTGCGGGAACTGGCCTTGGGGCGGCAGGCAGGGTTAATCCGGTCCTGATCCCGACTAACTGACAGCTCTGCCCCGAATGTTATCAAAGGTGTCATGGGACTTGTTCCGCCCCTTTGTTGACATTTAGGAGCAGAGTTGTTATTATGTTTTTTTTTGTAATAAAGGACTTTGTATAAGGTGTTATTTACACTGTATGGACCCTTGTCTTTATTACTGGATGGACCCTTGCCTTTATTCATCCTTATCTATTATGTTACTATGTTACTGTTTATTTGGTGAATGAGTAGGGGTAACAACTCCCCTTACTCATTCACGAGGGGGCGGCGGCATCTGTGTGCCCCCTTGATGAAAGGGGTCACCCAGATTCAGATAAGCCCCCTTGCCCGCAGACCCCCACAACCACCGGGCCAGGGTTGTGGGGAAGAGGTCCGTGTCCTCATCTACATGGGGACAAGGTGCTTTTTCAGGGGTTCCCCCTTGCAAAGCACCGTCTCCATGTTGAGGGTATGTGGCCTGGTACGGTAAAGGAGGGGGGCGCACGCTCACCCCCCCTTTCCTGCTCTGCCAGGCTACTTCTCGAATCAAGGGACTAGTTTGGGATTTTAGGGGGGACCGCACACTTTAAAAAAAATTTTTTAGGGTTCTAAAATGCAAGTTCATTCCGAATGACATTCAGGAAAAAATTTGGATGCATCCGAAATTTCGTTATCGGAAAATGGGTGGCTCAGTAGTTTCAGCTGGATGGCAAACCAAAGCCTTACCTACCCAGGTCCCCTCCCCGCCCCATCCCGCGCAGTCCCTTTTTAGCAACTACATGTTTAGTATTCAGGGCGCACTCTCCTACCCGGATGTTTGGGGAAGTGGCGCTCTGTGACAGAGCTGGCGATGGCATTTTTATTAATCAATGTGGGTTTTTGCCAAAATACCCAGCCAGTTTTGTACTGTTTGTACTGGGTAATGCATTCCAAGTAACTTGAATATTTTTTAAAAAGGGAACGTTTAATAATACTGTACTATACTGTAATTGTAATGTCTTCATTATATTGTAAAGCGCTGCGCAAACTGTTGGCGCTATATAAATCCTGTATAATAATTATAATAATACTACTTTAAAGCCTCCCTTCTCCCCCCCCCCCCTTGCATTCCAAAGGGAAATTCAGTTTAGAGAAAACCCCTTCTTTCAGGAATGATCAAGTATCATTATTTCTTCTTTATGTTATGCTATGTGAATGGGAATATATTGTATAACAAATATAAATAAGGGCTTTTCCCAATTTAGCTGCAAAAGGAAAAACCTGTTGCTATAAATTCTTAAAATGGAAGTAAAGTTGTAAAAAAATAAATAGCAATCGGCAGGCTTTCTATGACAGAGGAGACTGTGTAAAGCTGCTTACCCGGAATTAATTTTAGCCGATTCAGCAGGAATTGGACGAAATTCAATCTGTGGGTGATCCGATCCCCTTGGCAGTAGTCCATCATTAATCGCCTTTTGTGGAGGGGACATGCTGGAAAATCATCAGCCCAACAGTGCTTGCAGCCAATCACTTGCAAATATTTTCAAAAAAGCTTTAGTATCTTTTGCCATAAAGCTTCTTGTTGGCATTCAGCAATTTTTTTTGTCTGTACACTGAACCATGCAGGCGGAGCTCACTGCACAGAGCTGGCATGCTGAGATAAAGTAACCCCCGTGCACATGCGCAAGAGTTACATCATCGGGTCCTGGCCAATCAAATGTATGAAGACTTGAAACCCAGAAGAAGGTCGGGGCAAAGATGGGACAAGTGCAGCACTGGAGGAAATCAGTTTGGCAGGTAAGTGTAGTATGCACAGCGTATTAGCACATTATGGCTAAAAGCTCCGCCCCATTTTTAACCCTTTATTTCCACTCAAAGTGCCTATGGCCTTGTGTTAATGGCATCAGTTTGACTTTAGTTTGAGATCTTTCTAAGATCATTCAGAATTCATTGACAGGGGCATTTGACTTGCAGATGACCTCCTTCTGACCTGCAATTTACCTGCTTCAAGATTTGCAGTACTATAGACTAGTATGAGAATGTGAAACCAACTTGACACTAACAAGATCCCGGCAACAAGTGCCCTAAAACTGGTCTAAACTCAATCAGTAAAACCTCACGCAAGCTTCAACAAGCTTGAAGGTCCTTGTTCAGACACTTTCAGTTATGTGGTGACAAATATATCCCAGCTGTGAACCTGCATTGTCACCCTGTCACATGAGTCCCTGAGTAAGATTACAAGAGGCCATGATGGCATACATTGCACAGATATGGCCAACTGTTGTTGCTGTCAGGAAACTGGTCAGAGCAGCTGACACCAAAGAAAATGAATGTAGACAGGATGTGGCTGAAAGAGGCTGGAGGAGTTCAGATGCATCAAGATGCAAATAAAGTAGATAAAAGGGGTAAAAACAATATTACTTTGAAAACTGCTAGCTAGACTTAGGCTTTAATCTGTTTCTTACTTGACGTCTATTTAAAGGAGAACTATGAGATGAGTGATTTCCACTCACCTCATAGTTCTAGAGGACCTGTGACAATGAGACTGTCACAGGTCGGCTCAGTAGATCGGGAGGTGAGCGAACACATACCGGGTTCGCTCACCTCTCGATCCTGCCATGGCTCTCTGCTCTCTCCGGCAGGCTACTCGCTGCTGTTCGGCCTATTCTCATAGATGCAGAACAGCAGTGAGTGAATAGCCGAATGCAGCCGAGCGGCATTCAGCTCGTCTATTCTGCTCGGAACCTCTGTGGTACCGAGCAGAATAGAAAAACAGTTAAAAAAGTAGTAAAAAATAAAATAGAAAACGATTGGGCAGAGCTAGCAGTGACAGCTAGCTCCGCCCAACTGTTTTCTATTGGCCGGGCGGTTCTGCTGCCGTCAGAATAATACAATTTTAAAAATCACCATAGGAATGCATAGCTATATTCCTATTGGGTATTTCAATTTGCAATAGCCAATAGCAAACTAGCTATTGCACCCGTCCACTGCTGCTGTCAATCAGCAGAGGGGACCTGAAGTTCTCCATCAGGTCCCCTCTGAGGCTCCGTTCGGCCAGCTTCGGCTTTCACCTTGGCTCAGTCGAGCCGAAGCATATGCCTTCGACTTGACTGAGCCGCTCGGCCGACTTCGGGAGCTGTAGGGCTATAGTGAATAGCCCGTACAGCACCCCTTCGGTTCTACTGAACCAAAGGGGTCCTGGGGCCGAAGCTAACTGAAGGATCAGCCGAAGCTACGGCTAGATCCTTCGGCAGCTTAGTGAATAGATCCCTAAATGTGAGTGTGTATGTGTATTCCATTACGGGAGTGAGCTTGAATTGCTGGCTACTCTACAACACTCACAGGGACCATAGGGAAGAACTCCTGAGTTTAGTGGAACTTAAAAAAAAAAAAAATATATATATTCTGGCTTTAGATACATCTTAAAGAGAACTGTACTAAAAGTACAGTTCTCCTTTAACCCTTTGTGTGCCAGCAGCATTATGTCATACATCAGCAGCAGTGCGGGCTTGTACACAAACACCCTCTTCCTGTCTGACCCCTTCCGCCATGTATGCTTCAGGCTCACCCATTCTTCTTGGGTGCCCAGGACCTCCATGGGGATTGTCAACAGAGAAGACGGAGAAAGCCCAGTGAGCATTCATTCGCTGATCTCCTCTTGCTACTGTTAACCTGGAAGCAATGAGCTTTACATAAATTCTGGTTTCAGAGCTATCATTCCCTGGCCTCCACGGCTGGAGAAAAAGCTAATGTTGCATGATGTCTTCTTAAAGAGAATGTGTCACCTGCACTATGATATCACATGGGGGCTTATCAAACCCCATGTAATAGCAATAATGTTAAAAAAAAAGAAAATGTAATACAGTAACATAGAAAACACCAAAAAGAGACCCCACGCTCATGTACATGGACATATGAACTCAATTGTGCATCAAGTTCACCTGTGTATAAAAAAACAAGGAATGCGCAACACATACTAGGTATCGTCGCGCACACCAGAGTAAGAGCAATAATTCTAGTGCCATCATTCATGGTTAACTCTGACATAAAGAGCTGTAATGGCCTTTACCAATTTGCTACCAGAGCTGTTTTTGCCTTTTTCTGCTTACTAGCCCCCTATGTAATAGCACTTTAGTGGTGACAGGTTCTCTTTTAGACCCCTAATGTCACCTTTGCAGCCCAGTGAAGTGGATCAAGCACATATCATGCTTGATCAGCTTCTTCCCGATCTCTCTGACTGCTCAGAAACCAGATGTGGCTAAATTATTGTCACTTCCGGGTTCATTTAGTGGGCAGGAGATTAGCAAACAGATGTTCAGTGGTTGTTTCCCTCCTCCTCTGTGCCAGCACCTGCAATGCAGGAGGGGCAGTGGCATCCAGGAAAAACGGCAGGGGGTGTCTGCCAGGGGATGGGGCCCATTTTTGCCAGTCTGTGGATGTGGTCTCGCGGATTTATAGCCACCATAATCACAGTTGGCTGCACACATGTAAACAGGAGCTTACAGGGGCCTGCTGCTATCTACGTATGGCATACGTTGGTGGCAACGAAAGGGTTAAAGCATTGCCTATGGACAATTTTGGTATCATAGTTTTTCGCTGTCATGTTTAACGTGTTTGTTATCTGTTTACACAACACAACCTCATCTTTTATATTTGACTAAAAAACTGAATATTGTGTTAATGCTCACTAAAATTTTGGAAACTGAAAATTTGAGTTTGATAAACAGTCGAGCTAATAACATGTGACATAAAAATTGTGACTGCCATCATTTTATTCCACAGGGTCTCTGTTTCCAAGGAAATATATAATCTTCAGGTCTAAAATGTGCATTTTAACATGTGTGGAAAACATATGAAGCAATAAATCTGGCAGCGAAAAGGTTAAATGCTTCCATTGGTATCCTCACGCGGCGCAGCCTACACTGTGTTTACAGCCTCCTAGTGCTACTGCTTTTTTGGAATAGAGCCGCTGTGTCCACAGGCTGCAGCTAAGTGGGGGTCTGTCTCCTGCCATCTTATAGCAAATAATAGGCAGCCAGAAGCAGGCATCGCCAACTTGACTGAAGCTCGTGGCTGTAGACGCTCTGTTCAAAGAAGCAGCAGCACAGGAAGCAAGTAGGCCGCACGGTGTGAGGATGCCAGATTTAATAGTCTACAATCCTCTAATGGCAGTCTGCATATGTCTGATCTAAATCCAGGGCTGGTAATCAAAGCACAGCCATCATTTAGGAATATAAGGCGAAGGTCCTAAGGTATACAAGTTTTTTTGTGTCAGAACTGCTTTACTCCCCAAGCAAGTCAATGAGAATGCAAAAAGAGGGAGGTCAAATGCCGATCATAAGGAGGTCAAATGCAGGTCAGGAGGAGGTCATATGAAGGTCAGAAGGAGGTCAAATGCAGGTCAGAAGGAGGTCAAATGCTGACCATATGCAGCCACTGAAGGAATTCAGATAGAACTCAGAAGGTCTTAAGGCCCATTTAAACCATAGTACATTCTTGTACCGCATATGCCGCAATGAATACCCCTCAACTTTCTGAGATGACACCTTTCAGCACAAATCCAGAATCTGGAGCAGTTGTCCATGGCAACTAATCAGCTTCCATCTTTCATTTTCAAAGCTTAACTGCGCAAATTGAAAAGAGAAGCTGATTGGTTGCCATGGGCAACTGCTCCAGGTTCTGTCTGCTCCAGTTCTGATAAATTCCACCCAAAGTATTTATAATACACCCTGTCAGGAGTGCAGAAACACACCCCTGACACACCCCCAGTTACGTTGAGGAATTGTAAGAAATAATACACAAAAAAACTATTGTTTTAAACCTACAAGTGCTTTTATCACCATACGTTTCCCTTATACTAGCTTTTCAAAGTAACAATTGAAATAATTTAGGAGGTTGAATGGTAATATTCATATATATTTATGCAATAATGTGCCGAGCTGAAAAAACAATCAAATATAAACAGTGAAAAATACAACAATGATTATAGGCTGAACTCCAACCACATAACATACACAGTGAAATAAAGTCCAAAATGAATCAAACGATGTGGTGCAGATAACAAATGCTGTAGATCTCCTACTAGCAGTCACCGGATGTGACGTCACCAGTTGGAGAAGTCGACAAGTTGGAACTTTCAATAGAACAGGG
Organism: Nanorana parkeri; assembly: GCF_000935625.1. Lineage (NCBI taxonomy): Eukaryota > Metazoa > Chordata > Amphibia > Anura > Dicroglossidae > Nanorana > Nanorana parkeri. The sequence goes on along the minus strand of NW_017306974.1, from coordinate 369,361 downwards.
GGAATGTATAAAAACTGGAGCAGGCAGAATCTGGAGCAGTTGTCCACAGTAACCAATCAGCTTCTATCTTCAGAGGCTGAGCTCTCCTCTCTGCACCGCTTGCTCAGCCTCCTGTGACAGCATGTCAGAGAGGAGAGCCAATGCAAGCACTCAGCGATCAGTGATTGCTAAGTGTTTGTACATAATTGAGGACAGAGTATGTTTACTATATCCTCAATTATGAATGAATGGGAGTGATCTACATCACCTCCTCTTCATTCATGATTGTGGTTATAGTAAACACACAATGTCCTCATGTTATAAATGAACAGGAACACTCATAGAGGATTCCTGTTCATTGATAACAGAGGATACAGAAAAGAGATAGAGGACTTTGTGTCCTCAATCTCTTTTTCTATTTTAAAAGGGAAATATCAGGGGTCTGTTTAGACCCCTAATATTTCCCCAAAGCCCCTAAAAGTAAAGTAAAAAATAAAAATATTTAATAAAAAATGAATAAATAAATAAAAATAAATATAAGAAATTAAAAAGTTTATACAAATACATACAAATAAAATGTTACATTTAAAAAAATTTTTAAAATAAAAAACATTTTCAGTTTCGGTTTCAGTCTGACAATTTTTTTTATTTCGGTTTTGAAATTTCCTTTTTCTCTAATTATTATTAGTATTATTATTAGTATTATTATTATCCATCTACAATGCATTTCATTTTAATGATACCAAGGTGGAGTATTATTATATTAAAACAGATGATATTTTCATCCATGTTTATTCTACTTTTATCCATTTCTAAATATTACTCAATCATTATTATGTGTATTATTGGTTACAACTGGATATTTCTCTTCCATTCTTAATGTATCTTTTCATATATAAGTCATTAGTATTTACGTTTCTTATTACGATTGTTGTATCCTGATGATTTTACCTATTTACACAATATTGTATACCCTAAATCTAATGAGCTAATTTAGGAACACAAAGCAGGTCTATTCACAAAGTGGTGAAGAGTTTGGAGAAGGCAGGAGAAGTGAACAATCTAGGCCAAAATAGCCGATTTGGAATAATCCTCCAATTTAGCTTGCTTTCCAGTTCAGCTATGTTGTCCTAGATTGTTCACTTCTACTGCCTTCTCCAAACTCTTCACCCTTTAGTGAATAACCCTGATGTTTATATCTGTTTTCATAGCCCTGAGAAGGGTGAGGTCTTTAAACCCCCGAAACACATTGGCTGTTCTCTGTTGTTGTTTATTAACCCATTCTATTAGCAGACTTTTTAAGACTTTCATTCTGTCTCTTTTGGTGCTCTGGACTGTATACTGTATCCTCAAGCCTGGATTCCAATGCTTTTTATCTTCTTTTGGAGACACCTATAGACAGTTCTCAGCTCTGCACGCAGCTGTGTAAGTTTCACTTGTTCTGTTGCATTCTTCAAAATGTAAAATAATTAAAACACAAGACCCCCCTCAGCATGACAGCATCAGTAAGGTGGATTAAGGTAAGCAGATGCAGAGAGTCTCAAAGACATAGGGGTCTATTCTATAAGCTGCCGTAGGCAGCCGAGTGAATAACCGACCCGAAGTGAAGTGAGGCGAACGCTGTTCGGCTATTCACTTCAGGCTTGTACGGCTGATTTCTGCTGTATATCGGCTGAAATCAGCCATACATCAACTTGCTTCGTGTGGCTTCGGGTCGACCGAACATGCTCAGCTATCTAGTAGCGGGAGACTCCAGGAGCATCCGGGAGAGTAATGACAGAACGACAGCGTCCCCTGGTAACCAGGGGACGCTGATGTGTCTCTGCAAGTGTCCGGAGCCAGACGTGAGATGGCGGCTCCGGCTCAGTTGAGATGGCTTTCACCTCGTACAACTAATCGAAAGCTGATTCATCGATGATTGAAAATGTTTACAACTTTTTCAATCATCGATTATAATCGACTTAGTCGATTAGTTGTTGCAGCCCTACATTCATCCCTGATTTCTGGGCACAGTCCCTGGATTCAGAGACGGGCCTCCCGTCTCCCATGCTGAAGCTGCATACAGAGCGTGCTGGTTACTACTTAAACCGGCGCGCGCTGTGTGCAGCTTCTGAGAAGATAGCGAGGAAGGCAGCTGTGCATTTTGCATCGCTCCCGGTACGCTAATAGCGTATCTTCTCAGAAGCTGCACACAGTGCGCACCAGTTTAAAATGTTGTCACCTTACCTTGGCCTTGTGGCCAGTGGGGGGTTCCATGGACCCTGGTTGTGGGGGGGATGGGTGTCTGCTGTGGCCGCAGCTGCAGTGGCTCTCTCCCTCTGCCGCCTGTTTGCCACCTGTTTGTCACCTTCACCCATCCGGCCGGGCCACATCCGATGCGGCTCTGCGATCGGCGGCCGCTCGGTCCTCATAGGGGTCCTCAGAAGGCCCAACCGGGTGGCCCTCTACAGCGCCTGATTACAGGGCCGCGTCTGCCTGATCCTGCCAGCACCGGATCGCATACCGAGGCGATCCGCGCTGGCTGTACCAGATAGACGCGGCATGTTAGAGGGCCCCCTGCTGGGGCCTCCCGAGCACCTCCTTGACGAGCAGCAGCCGCACCGATCACAGAGCCAAGTCGGATGCGGCCGACAGCCAGGTGCAAGTGGTAGCGGGGGTCAGGGGGCCGTTCGTGGTGGCATCAGAAAGGCCGGGGGACAATTGCCACCCTGCCCCCCGGCCCAGTCTGCCCCTGAGCACCAACATTTCAGGACAATTTAATCTGGCCTGAAAATAAATAATAGTAGCCTTGCGTATGTTGTCTCTTGAGGAAGCCTCAGTTGGGGATTTTACTAAAGGTAGTGAGCCTCAGTAGGGAATCTTGCTCAAGGTAGTGCAGATTTCCAGCATCAAAGAATAAAGGCAGCATAAAAATATATATTTATTAGGGATGCACCGATACCGGTATTTCGGGAATCGAGTATGAGTACTGATATTTTTTTTCTGGTACTCGCCGATACCGAATACCGAGTACCGGAAGACCCATTCAGGAAGCCAGGCAGCGTGTAATGACTTGCCACCTGGCTTCTTGATTAGCCGGGAAGCCGGGCAGCGAGTAAAGACTCGCCACCTGGCTTCCCAATTAGCAGGAAAGCCGTCCCCATGCTTCTCGTCACTAGGTGGCGAGAAGGCATGGAGCCAGCTTTCTGGCCAATCAGCAAGCCTGGCTCTGTGTAATGACGCCCATGGAGGCAGCAGACTGCCGATGTCATTATTACATTTTTTTTCTTGCCTTTTTCCTCCCTTCAGGCTCTTTTTTGCTTCTCACCCCTCTCCCACACATATCTCCCTACCCGGCTTATAGCAACCAGGGTCACTCTAGTGATGTTACTGGTTGCCAGGAGCCAGTGGGATGCCAGCTAGAGCATCCCAGGTTGGTAAGAGCTGGCAGGGAGATGTGTATGGAAGAGGGTGGGTGGGGAAAATGAGAGAGAAAAAAAAAGAATGGATAAATTCTAGGGGCACAATTTTCTAGGGGCACAATTTTCTGTAGATAAGGCTCTGCCTACACACCCTACACTAATCTGTTCCTATACACATAAGTATAACCAGCAGTGCTTTCTATGAGTAAACCTTTCCCTGCGATCTGTTTTGGTTTTTTTTTCTGACATCGGGGCAGCCAGCCACCGTCAGTCAGAAAAAGAAAAAAGAAAAAAAGCATAGGAATGCATAGTTAGTTTGCTATTGGCTATTTAACTTTGCAATAGCCAATAGCAGACTAACTATTGCACTGCTCACCGCTGCTGTCAATCAACAGTGGTGGACCTGATCAAAGAAGCTATTGCTTACCGTACTATCTGCCATCATTTCAGGGGGGCAGAGGGCACCTCCCTCAAATGAGAAGGGCACCTCCCTGAAATAGCTTTTTTCAGTTTGGGATCCCTACTTTTGGGAACCCACCCTTTTGTAGTGACAGACCTGGCTTATGCAAAAGCCCCCTATTGTCCCTGCTAACCCAGCTGACCTACGTTCAAAGGTCAGGAAGTGCATTATGGCTCCTATGGCCAATTTCCACATTAGTTCGTCAGGTCTGCGAACAGCATACAGTTGTTAAATTGTTGTCAGTTTTCATGCTAGGGAAAAAATGCATGTAAGATCACAATGACATGCTGCCTGATTTGCCAACAGAAGAAGCTGTTTTAGCCTCTTGACCATCCTGCAATCTGTTTAGCTGCAGCCTGCAGCCATTCTGCCCTTTTTTTTCCAACTAATTATTTCTTAGGTTGCTGTCACAAGGGTGATTCTACCAGGAGATCCCTCTATTTACCCCTATGGAATCACTCCCTCGCTGGTCCCATATGCTGCTGATTCTCCGTCACCAGCGACTCCTTAGAAACCGGTAAGCGATTTCTTAGCATTCCTATAGCAGGCGAGTTGTTGCCAGCACCAGGTTCGCTTATGTGACATAGTCATTACTGTGCCAAAAAAAAATCAACATTTTTCTCATGATAGGTTTCCAGAGTGTAATTATATTTTGGTACAACAGTAAAACAAAGTGCATATTTATACGTACTGATAGAGTTCAAATGAGCGCACTGATATAAATACTCTACTCAAGGTCTATTTAGACAGCCCATATATTTATGCAGTAGCAGGCTTGGCTGGACAAATGTGCCACATAATATGTGAGCTTATTTACAAAATGTGTGCTATACTAATAAAGCTTATAGCTTGTAAAAATATTTTTTTTTCACAGAGCTATTGTAGTTTTTGTAGTTTTATACATACTATTCTATATATATATATATTAAAAAAAAGACCAAAAAGGTTTCCACTATAACAAGTGGAAAATGTGAATAAGTCAATACCAAAAAAACAAGATATTTCTAATGAAAGTCTAATTTATTGAATCAAACACCATAAGTACTCCTGTAAGTGTATAGACTCACATATACTGTAGCTACTCTATATTTATTTCTATATGGTTGCCATGAATATATACATTACATGAATATATACATTTTTATATGTTTGTATAACTTATTTATATGACACTTTTACATATCTGTTTTTTATATATAGTACCTTTCTCCAGTGACCAGACTGTCTCCTAGTGTTCTGATATTTCCTCATACAGTATGTGTGTATTACATTTAATCCCTTGTTTTTATTGATTTTGACATAATATACAATACACATAAGAGTGCATAAGTGGGAGGCAAACTTCCCTATCAAATCGAGAGATCGGAGACAAAGACATACACAAAGCTTTAGACACCAGAATAAGGCGGAGAAAGAAGAGGACGGCACTACGAATAAGTTCTTTTACACCTGTTCCTCCTTATGGCGTAACAAAGGAATACATAAAAAAAGCATTCTATAAACAAATTAACAGTAGGTGCCGTCCTTATCCTTCGTCCTCTGGCATCCCAGTGTCCCCGCCGCAAAGTGAATAGAGGGAGGGCAGATGGGTCACTTCCTTTTCTCTGTACTCAGGATCCTTGACTGTTCCTGACATCCTAGGCCAGATTGTTTACCCTAGGTTCCCAGAAGAAGCACATAAGCGAAACGCGTTGGGACATAATCCTTGAACATGCAAGCCATTGGAAAAAGTCTGGATTGATCAAACATACAAGAACTGCTAAAAATTAAACATGGATAATAATAGATTTTCCACATTGCTATCTGTATGTAATTTGGCTGCATAAAAAGGAATTATGGGATTGTATGTATGTTGTATATCACTTTTTTTATAAATTGGAGAAATAAATTAGATGTCTTTTTATAAAATCATGCAATGGCATGCGCCTCTTTAAACCCCATGTCCCAATTTTTGTATTCAATTCACACCAGAATAAGGTTCTTTAATTTCAACCATGTGACTAATTTTCAAATCTCATTGGCTCCACTGAAAATAACTGCAGCTTTATGTAAATAATGGGGCCTTGTCCTGGTGTGTTAGCTTTGTGAATTGAGCCCATTGAAGGCACTATAATGAATTACGAGCTGTACATTGAGAGGAAGGCTGATAAGAAATACATGCAACACTCCCACTGCCACGCCCAGCGAGGAAAGTAGAGATCAGCAAGAGGGGGGCAGAAAAAGACAAACATATTAGAGATTAGAATGGGAAACGGATAAGGGAAAAAAGGAGGGGATCCAGCCGAGTGAGTTCCAAATCATCCGGATGAGCCCTCTGGCTCCAGTGGGGTAACTAAAGAAAGGCCTGAAGATGCACATTCAATGCATGCTTTCCAATCTCCTATCCCCTATCTCATTTTTTGTTTGTAGCTCTAAAGATGGGGATGTTTTTATGCTTTCAAATTGTGATGGAACTTTACATAACAATACAACAGATTTCCTAAATTCATGCTTGACCCACTAACCTTTCTTTTTGGCACTCCATGTTTTATGTTTGCACCAAGGATCCCCAGAGTTTTCCTGAACTAAAAAAGTGTGTATTTCTGTGACATGTCAAATGGCAATTGTTGAACTTCCAGAGGTCAGTTTAAAAAGGTGCTGTCTGTGGGATCTTCTTTATAGAAAACCAGCAAATGTGTGTTATTGATAGTGGTAATTTTGTGCATATGGAATTGTTTATATGCCTGGTCCTTATGCCAGGTGAGCATATGAGGTCATGGTGGTAGAGTGAGTGCAGGCAGTGAGATGACAGTGGGCAAATGGTATGAATATGCGTTGATGAGGAGGAAGAGCTTTCATAAATAGAGCCACTGATGAGAGCAGACTTGTCACAAACCTAGAGCCCACCAGCACCACCAGCAGGGGGAGATCTCAGAGACAGGGGTATTCAGAATAACGAGGTGTAAGGTGGAACGTGACTGAACAGCTGCATAGAAGAAATTGCGCAAGACTGCTCTGGAGACAAACAAAAAATATACCCCAAAATCCTGCATTAAACACACACTGCTGTACTACATGTGTGTGAACATGTGTATGCACATACATACACATGCTTGCACACATTCTCTCTCTCCCAGAAACAGATGCAGGATGGGATTTGTAGTTTAACCACAGCTAAGGAGCCAGAGTTTGCCCAGCCCTAGACTGGGGAGATACATTTCTATCACTCTCTATATCTCTACACATATTCCTGCACTACAGACTCTCACATAAAAAACAGTCAACCCACCTCTTCCAACACAGCTACTGAAAGGATTTTTCTTTTGTGGTGGAGTGTGGAGAGGATTATGGGTCGGAGGAACTGAACTTCATGCAGAACCTCCAGGTAAGTAGTATTAAACTCGCAAATGTTTTTTCAATAACGACTACAGATAAAACAAATATACCTTGCCCAGATAAGTATTTCTTTAAACTTTTTCCCAAACGCCCACAGTCATGATGTTTCTGAACAGCTGACTCCAACTCTCTCAGCTCTGCTTTGCTGAACTTCCTGTCTAGTACAAGATCACAAGAGACAGAGCAATCTCCAGCAGATGACCATCTACTAGCTTGAAGAAGGGAAGATGGAGGAAGGGAGAGGAAGGAGCAGGGAATAGAGCAGTGACTTGCCTTGCTGTGTCAGTGTGTTTTTGGAGACACACAATTTACTAGCACACAAAATGGTGGCTCCATAGGTCCCTTCATGAAAAAGGAGCCTAAAATAGGATTTCAGGGCCAGTGCTCAAGAGACCAGCTGATTCTGCAGAAAGCTAAAACTTTAAAACATTGAGGAGCAGCATCCATTGCAAGTGATTTAATAAGATGTGGAGAGGACATAGACAATATGCATTGTGCGCGCTGGGTAAGTGAGAAGACCTTGGAGGGGAAACTGGAGATCTTGCTTGCTAAAATGAACTTGATGGAATAGGAAGAAATTGTTTGTGCTGAAGGTGGGATCTTACTGGAAAAGGCCAATGTATGTGCTGGTGGTGGGTTCTCAAAGGGAAAAGGTCAATATGTGTGCTGGAGGTGGGTTCCCACAGGGGAAAGATCAAGCATGTGCGCTGGAGGCAGGATTTCTTCCTGTCCCTCTTTTACCTCGTTGTAAGTAGGTTACTGACCTGGCCTGTTCCTGACTGTCTCTGCTGCTGACTTGGTGCTGCACCTTCAGCATGTTGCTGGCTTTGAAGGGTATTCAGACCCATGTCACCAGTGGTTACTAAGGACACAGCAAGAAGGTCTAGATTCCCCCGTCCTGTCTTCCAGGGGTGATGGAACAGCATTAAAGTCACTTGCAAGTATGATGCGACTCGACGTTGGAAGTTTGGATAGATGTAAATAATTGAGCATAAAAGGGTTGGTTGTCGGCGTTGGGGGCAGATATGTTCAAGATGTCCAGTCTACCAGATCCGATTTGGAGTGTGACGTGGGACCCTTTTCCACCATGTTGATCAAATACATTATGCGATATGGAGTGTGGTAGAGATTTTTTTATCAAGGTAAGGACACCGACAGTACGGCCCTGTGCAAGAGCCCCCAACACTGTGCCAACCCAAAGGAGTTTCATGTGAAAAAAGTCAGTTGCTTGTAGGTGTGTTTCCTGTAGGGGGGCAAGATCAGCTCCACGTTTCTTGAGGTGGCGAAGAATTAGTCAATTTCTATGGAGATCTAAGACCTTTGACATTCCAAGTCACTACTTTCAAGGGGGTTCCCATAGTGTAGTGACATAACGTGGATTTGTTGGAAATGAGATGAAAAAGGATAGATAATTGAAGCAAATGGGTGTCCCAGTACTCCCATCACTCCAGGTCCAGGATGTCCCACAGTTGGTGGAGATATAAGTAAGCAAAGGGATTGGATCACCATATTCCAGATAAAGGGGAGGGCCCCGTGCTAATCCTCCCATAGCAGTAACAGCGACCATAGTTAAGCAAAACGGAAAAAACAAACAGAAACTTGTAAGAACAAGGTAAAGATGGAAACACTTGTAGTCGACTTCTTTTTTTCCCAACAGGAAATAAGGCAAAAGTGGGCCAAAAAGTGCTGGAGAAGAAAGGCGGCCCACATAAAACAAAAAAAATAAAAAATAGTAACAATGTGTAGGTAGCATAGTAGTATGATGGTAAACAGGTATGCTACCATGCTCTAACCCTGAGCAAAAAGTCCAAAGAAAAAACCTTAGAAAGGTAATAGCTGGTAGACAACTTCAGACGAGTTGAGCTGGCACTAGAACAATTCACTGCTTGGCGAGGGAGCAAACTTGGTATAGATCCATAGAGGAACCATGAGGTTGCTAGTCAGGCTACAAGGCACGTGAAGTTCAGGCTTTCTTCCTCGGTGAACTTTTAATCAGTGAGGACGAGGTCATGTCAGAGAGAGATTGCACAAATTTTCTTGCCGCATCGGCAGAGGTAAAGGATTCCATGTGGCCATCAGGGGCAGTACTACGAAGCACTGCAAGGTATGTGAAAGCAAATTTTATGCGCTTGTCCACAAGCAAGCGGCACGTATCCGAGAATAGTTTCCTCTGTTTCATGAGTGTTGCTGAGTAATCTGCAAAAAGGAGTAACTTGTGACTCCCAGTGATCAGGTGGTGTTGGCTGCGGTAGGCCGGGTAAACCCGGAGGCGGGTCATTACTTGCCACCTAGCTTACTAATTGGCCGAACAGCCAGCTCCTTGCTGATTGGCTGGGAAACCGGCTTCCCAGCCAATCAGCATCAGCAGGCCAAAGAGCAAGGAGCCAGCTGTTCGGCCGTGGATGTTGATTGGCTGGTAAGCTGATTGGCTACTAATGAGAACAAGACCCTCTGTAAACCATGTGGAGCGAAAATCGCCAGTAAAAACACAACAAACTTAAAGCGCCATTTTCAGATTATTCATCCAAAATTCATGTAAAGGTAAGCACAGCACACTCATATCCTCATGGAAATGGTTGGCTCTATGGTTGGTCCCCCGACATTGTGTGTAAAGGTAGAGTTGGTGTTTAGTGATCGTGTTACAATGGGTGATAGGGAGGGAGGCAGCTGATTACGGTCTGACATCCTGGTGTTAGACTAAATTTCCTTTAGAGAAAATTTTGAATTTTTAGGCTTTAGGCCTAATAGAACCTGCAGTGCACCTCATTGCCACAATGCATGCTAATCACTCCCAAAGGTGGGATTAGAGATGGGAAGGCCTGGAAAAAAACGGAAACATTGCAAAAAAATGTTTTTCTTTTACAATGATTAATAATATATCTTTGACATGGTATTCAAACTATATAACATAAAGACCTTAATGAAAGATTTAAGATACTTTATGTAAAGTCTTAAATTATTGCACATTCTCTCAGCTGAACACAAGCAAATCCTGGAATACAATTCAAGTATCACTGTTCTTCTCAATGCAGTTCTCAAACTCAAAAAGAAATATGCATTCCTGCCACTAGGGGCACTGCAGAGGAAAGGTTCCAGTTTAGTTAGCTTGTGGGCTCTATCTTGTTCTTCTTACAGTTGGGTGATTGTTGGTATGATAGTAGATGATAGTTTCTGTCCTCTCAGTCCTTGATTGACAGGTAAAAAGGTACATTTGTCTGACAAATTAGTTTATCTTTATAACCTTTAAATAATTCCTAATAATGAAAACTTGAAGGAGATCTCACCATGATATCAATTAATGCAATTATATAAATGAATTAAATCTGCATACTATGATACATATAATTTATTAAATATAGACATGAAAAAATAAAAAAAACATGAAAAAACATGTAACTCTTTCGCTGCCAAGCCCTCTGGAACATTTTGCAATTCAGCTGGCCACACCATTTTTGCAATTGTTCCACCATGTGCCTTACGGCCGTGGCAGCGAAAGGGTTAAAGATAAAGTAAAAAATATTATTCAAAAAAATCAATATGTCTGTATGTGAAGTTAAAGTGCTCCGTGCTTCTCAGTGCTCCACGTTTAATAACAGAAAAGGTCCGCACTTACCATATAGCCTTTGTAATCTCGCTTAGGGTATATCAAATCGTTGGTCTGCCTCTCAACAACTCCTGTGGGAGACGTTCAGCAGCACCACCTCCTTCGGCTCTTTACAGATATAAGAACCCAGCTACTTCTCCACTTCAGGTCTCCTCATAAAAAGGGCCAGAAAGCGACCAAAAAAAGCTCAAGGAAAATAAATGGGGTCATTCATAGTGCAGTATGTCCAATAAAAAACTTGATTAAAAGGTTAAAAATACTCAGAAGAGTCAAAAATGAAAACGCATAGAAACACCGCATCGATGTGCAGTGCAAGATTTTGCCCAGTCAGGGCACAGAGAACTGTGAAAGCGATGATTGGGCAGTCATGATGACTGCCCAATCATGGCTCACCTGTTACAACTGTAAACAGTTGTGCAGAGCTAGATGTCACTGCTAGCTCCGCCCAATTCTTTATAAGTTGCCGGCAACTGTCAAAATGCCATTCTGCGGCGGGTGGTCTTCGCAGCGGCGGTCGACGTTTTTTTAAAATTATTTTTTCTATTTATTTTCTATTGTTTTATTTTGTATTGTTTTATTTTTTATTTCGTCGAGTCGTCGTCGTCGTGGACAATGCTGTATGCCGTGATTGACGCTGGATTACGTTGGTGGATCCATTTTTTAAAAAAATAAAAGACTTATCAAAAACATGTCTTTTTGTTTTTTTTTCAAATAAAAGGACTTTTTCAAAAGCGTGGCCTTTAAAAAAAAAACTTTTATGTAACCCTTTCGTGAATGGGTAAGGGTAAAAGTACCACTTACTCATTCATTAGGGGGGGGGGCGCTCGCTCGTCCCCCCCCCCTTCCTGCCCTGCCAGGCCTGTGCTCGGATCAAGGGTCTGGTTGGGAATTTTAGGGGGGACCCCACGTTCCCCTTAAGGGCCTGGTATGACTTTAAGGGGGAACCCCACACACTTTATTTGTTTTTTTTACATGGGGTCCCTTCCTAAAATTCCTACCAGACCTTAAGGGTTTGGTATGACTTTTGGTGGAACCCCACGTTTTTTGTTTTCTTTAAAATAGGGTTCCTCCCAACATTCCTACCAGACCTAAAGGGTCTGTAGAGCATAAAAAAGGGGGGCGGGTTTAGGCTGCCAAGTCACCAGTCAGCAAAGATCACCTGCCATGAGTTCCCTTTGTGACCATTATTATGTTGGTCAGTCACCTTTAATTGGTAAAGTGGAACAGTTGTGGTTGATGTCAATTTTAACCCCTTCATGACTGAGGCCTTTTTTTCAATTTTTGCACCCATGTTATATTCCACATTTTAGGCCTGAAAATGACGTAAAACCCCCCAACATTATATATTTTCTGAATGCCAAGACCCTATAGAATAAAATGGTGGTAGTTGAAAATTTTTATGTTGCGCAATATCCCTTCTTCGGGACGCAGAAGCGATCTGGCGACAGGTAAGTCGCCAGGATCGCTTCTGTTGTAAAGCCGACAGTCGGCTCTACAAGTTTAAACAGAGTCCCGGCGGCAAAAGTCGCCGGGAGTCTGTTTAAACAGCCCCGATGCTGGCGACGTACACTGTACGTCGTCAGTCACGAAGGGGTTAATTATGTTACAACCCAGGACTGGACTGGGTTTTTGTAGATTATTATAGTATTGACATTTTAAAGTTTTATGATTACCGTATTTTGCGGTCCATAAGACGTACCGGACCATAGGACGCAGGGAGGTCCGGCGCGCCTTATGGAGCACTCGACAGACTGTAGCTTCTGTCACAGCTTCTATGACAGAAGCTGTGACAGAAGCTGCAGTTAGTGACCGCTGAGACAGGTGGCGCTGTGATTACAGCGCCACGGTCTCAGTGATGACACAGAGCAGGCGAAGAACATCCGTTCTTTGTCTACTCTATGGTAATCTCGATCGTCGCCGCTGCTTGGTTTTAATACGAGTGATCTCATTAGATCACTCGTATTAAACGAGCAGTGGCTCCTACTGCTGAACTCGATCGCCGCCGCCGCTGCTCGGCTTTAATACGAGTGATCTCATTAGATCACTCGTATTAAAGCCGAGCAGTGGCTCCTACTACTCGCCCGGCGCCCGAAACTGCATGTCTCGGGCGTCGGGATTCGCTCCATAAGACGCAGGCATATTTTCCCCCTCTTTTTGGGGGGAAAAAAGTGCGTCTTATGGAGCGAAAAATACGGTATGTGTTTGTTATTATTTATTAAAACCAGTAATAAAGGGCTGCGGATAATTTTTATAAATTTTGGGTGTCTGTGATCCCATGACAAGGGGGACCACTTTACAGTCATCGCCATTGTACATTTTCTAACTTAAAGTAGAATTAAACTCTTGGAGGGTTATTCACTAAGCTGCCGAGTGATTAACAAGCGAAGTGAACTGAGCTGAACGACGTTCGGCTATTGACTTCGGCTCAGTACGGCTGATTTCCGCCGTACATCAGCTAGAATCAGTTGTACATCAGCTGCCTTCGGTGCTCCGCATGTTCGGCTGAGCTGAAGTGCAGAAGCCATTTGACGCTGGCGATCCAACATCTGGATCGGCTGAGCCGAAGCGCCGGCAGTTCACTCACTGCTGTTCGCCCCTATTCTGATAGGGGCCGAACGGCAGTGAGTGAATAACCGAATGGCTCAGCTCGGCTATTCTGCTCGCACACTTTCTATATGGTAGTCTCTCTAACTGGGACATTAGAGGACATTCAGGACATAAGGACATTCAGTCCACTTATTAGACTTAGTCAGACTCTCCCAGGGCAATCTCTCCAGGGCATTCTTTTTACATTACTGTCTCTATGCCTGGCATGCTCAGTCCGCGGGACTCTCTCCTCCCGCCATGCCCTGTTAGGGCTGCACCTTCACATGACAGGCTCTCCAACAGGGCAATCTCTCTGTATGGCAATCTCACTAATAGTTTTGTTTGCTTAATGGTTAACCCAATGATTCTACAGTCCTTGACAGTTTTTTTGTAGAAAATATATAGTCTCTGACCGTTTTATATAGCATGTCTACAGTATCTGGCCACCTCTTGGAGCATTACCATAGTCTCTGGCAATCTTCTTTAGCACTGTAGCTTCATGAAGTGCTGAGGGAACAGAGAGGAGAGGGAGAATCCCTGCAATGGGCAGATACTGATAGTCCCCACTCTCTGCTGGTAAAAGAAACCAAGAACTATGATTCCAAGAACCAACCAAGAACTCAACTCTTAGTGTTAGAACCGGCGTGTGACAGCTACACTGTCCCACACCGACTCTAAGCAGTGGGAAAAGTATGTTTTACTCTCCCAATACTTCTCCTTTAAAGCCCCATATAGCTAGTAAACCGACCACCACTTCTCCAGGGCATCCTTTCCACATGGCAGACTCTCTGACAAAGGACAATCTCTTTACAAGACAAAATACCCTATGCGGCAGGCCCTGCACATGACAGTTTATGTGAAAGGCATTCTCACCATATAAGAGCCCTTTCGCACGGGCATTCCAATCAGGTCAGCCTGTCAGTTTTCCTGGTGGATCTGATCGAAAACCCAGTGTTAGTCTATGGGCAGCCGGATCTAAATTGACATTCGTCCATGTACATACAATTACCCCTAACTCTGACCAGGTCTGGAAAACCAAACAGAGTTCTGTTTTGGCAGACCTGATTGTGGTGGATCGGGGGTAATCTGATGCAAATCTACACATGTCCCTTACATCCGACTCCCCATAGATGGTGACGTCCATTCCAAGCTGCTCCAATCAGCAGGGGATCCATGCATGGAACTGAAGGCGCCCATGTGAAAGGGGCCTAACAGGCTTTCCAAAGGGAAATCACTTTACACAGCAGTTTTCTGTAACAGATCAGCTGGCAAGTACTACAATTAACACTTAGACAATTCTCATATTTTTCGTGCACTTGAACGACTTGCAGAACACTTGCAGCACAAGTTCTAGTTGACACTTTTTGAATTTGTAGCAAATTTGCTTGGCAAGTCTACAGCAAGAGTTCTGCAGTTCTTAGCAAGCGCTCTGCAAGCTCGCTGGTCTGGAGACTTGCAATCAGGCCCGGATTCCCCACAAGCCCACAGAGGCCCGGCCTCGGGGCGCCATGGAGCAGATTGCTATCACACAGGGAATTGTTTTCTCCTGTGTGATAGCAATAAAGTTAGGTGGAAAAAAAATGTTAATTGATTAAAACATTTTTTAAATTCTGCAATAGTTTAGCAAGTCATTTTCAAACTTGCAGCACAATTGCTTGCTATCTGGGCACTTGCCCACCAAATAAAATTCAAAATACTAACAACAAGCCATCTACAATTCCGCCCCAACCTACATCACTGATCTCGTCTCAAAATATCACCCAAACCGTCCTCTCCGTTCCTCTCAAGACCTCCTGCTCTCTAGCTCTCTCATTACCTCCACCCATGCTCGCCTCCGGGACTTCTCCAGAGTGTCCCCCATCCTCTGGAACTCCTTACCCCAATCTGTCCGCCTATCTCCTACGCTGCCCATCTTCAGGTGATCCCTAAAAACCCATCTCTTCAGAGAAGCCTACCTCATCTCAACATAACTGGCTTTTACTTCCTCCAATAACTCAATCCAAACTATTATTACCTTTTGTATCACTTGCCCCTCCTACTAGATTGTAAGCTCTCACGAGCAGGGCCCTCCCAACCCTATTGTTCTGAAACTGTATTGAACTGTAAATTGTATTGTAACTGTACTGTCTCCACTATTTTGTAAAGCGCTGAGCTAATTGTTGGCGCTATATAAATCCTGTATAATAACAATAATAATAATAATAATGTCCATTTTCTTCTAAGGGCGTGTGTCAAAAGGCTTTTTTTTTTGGCTTCAATCGGCTTTTGCATTGGCATGCAGGTCTATGGTAATGCAAAACCCACTTGAAGCAGATTAACTGCAGGTCAAATGCACCTGTCAATGAATTCTGAATTATCTGAAGGAATGTGAAACTAATGTCAAACTGATGCCATCAACAAAAGCCCGAAGTCCATCAACACAACTAAACATGCTGCAGCTCTTTTCAATAAATGACTTCCATAGTTACCCCTAGTCATTTATGACCAACAGCAACACAACTAAAAAGAAAATGTTATTGTCTATAAATCTATTTGGAAATCGATATGAATACATTTTTTAAACAGTTACATTTGTATTAGAAAATCAGACAGCTGATATGGTGGGCTGCTGAAAATGAGTAGTAGATCATTAATCTACCATTCCAGCAGATAGATGCATTAAGGATTACCCTTTGAGGAAATGTGCAGCTTATTCTATTAGCCCATAAAAAGGATGACCGGGGATGTGGAAAATGTAACCCCCATGGAAGTTCCACAAGCCTAAAAATAGAAATCCCTGAAGAACCACAACAAATTAGAAGTGAGTAATTGCATTCAAAAGGAACAACTTTAAATCAGATGATTAAAACCATTACAATCTAAATGAAACGGAACTCCCTCTAGAGCCAAATGATCAGAGACTGAAGCATATACATCTTACATTTACAGAATATAAAACAGGATCCCAAATATGTTTAAATTGACTGTTTTTGTTTTCCTGACAGATGTGTATTGTATTGAGGTCTACAGGCTGAAAGTATCTGTCCACCTACTCTCACAATCACTTACTAAAAGCCTATCAGTGATGACGGCATGCCTTTAGTTCTTAAACTTTTTGTTCTGAGGACCCAAATAAGAAAATTGTTATTGTCCTTGCTAAAAATTAGCAATTATGAGCAAATTATGAGAAAAGGACAAATAATATAGGGGTCTATTCACGAAGCAGCCGAAGGATCTAACCGAAGCTGGCCGAGCGGCCGGCCGACAGGCTGCTTCTGACAGTTGGGCGGAGCACATCCCTCGGCTCACTTCGCTTTAGGTCGGTCATTCACTTGGCTGCCTATGGCAGCTTAGTGAATGGACCCCATAGGCTGAATAAAAAAATACAAACACACAAACAGTATTTATAAACATTTTTTGTTGTTTGTGTGAGTACCTGTCAGTACATTCTTGATGCCTTTTATTGCAATAAACAAATTTGCACTAGGAAAGGCGCCCCCCTTGTGTTTTTTTTCAGTATTTATAAACATTTGTCCTGTGAAATTGTATGTAAATTCCTTCTGTGCTAATGGAGGCAAAAACAAATGTTATGACTGTAGTATATTTTCTTTCCAGATCGAATGTCAATTCAGATAAATACTGCATTATGGTCACTAGATGGAGCTGAAGAGCATAGAAAATAAGTATTACGGGGTTGCCACCAAGGCAACATGCTACACAGCCACAGCACCCAGGTGGAAGAAAGGCATCCAGGGTAGCCCAGGATAAGTAACTGAGGACAAGAGAGAAAGAAAAAGAAAGATAGAAGAGAGGAGCTCCACCTGCTCAGCAGACCCCCATTATCACAGCTCAACCCAAAGTCATTAACACCATCTGTGGAGCTTCCTCCTGCCTGGGCAGGTAGGGTGACACTCCGCCACTGCCTGTTGGTGCAGCACCAAAGTGCAGCAGTGTGGGAACAGGTCTGGGACAGTTAGTGGGACTCATAAGTCTTGTGGCTGATGGGCACTACAATAGCTCATTAAGCAGAAGCTAGGCTGAGGGAAGCTGATTAACTGCTGTGGTTGTCAGGAAGGTAAGACAAATAATGAGGAGTATTTGGGAATGGCTGAGAGCTCAGAAAAATATCAGCCATTAATGTACCCATATTTAAAGTGGTATTAAGGTCAAAAGGGTCTTAAGCTATTTCAAATGCAGATTAAATCACAAAGAAAGCTGCTCACTGATGTTTAAAAGTTATAGTTTCCTGCAGAATCAGCTGGGTACATGAGCACTGGTACTGAGATCCTGTTTCAGGGTGGCTCCTCTCCTTTGCAGGATCCTATGGAGCCACACTTGTGTGTGCTTGTAAGCTGTGTCTCCACAAACATGCAAGCATAGCACGGCAAGCCAATCCTCCTTATTCCCTCTTCCTTTCTGTAAGCTAGTAGATGGACAGCTGCTGGAGATTTTGCTGTCCCTTGGGATCCTGTATTGGACAGAAGTTCAGGGAAGTAGACCTGAGAGAGTTGGAGCTGTATGGAAACATAATGACTGTAAGTGTTTGGGCAAACATGTGTAGAAATACTTTGCTGGGCAATGTATATATGTTTCACCTGGACTAATTTTAGATTTTTTTTTAAGAGCTTAATACTACTTTACGTTTCAGCAGCCTCAAATAAGTAGTAGATTTTCTAGCAGCGAACCACGCCAAATGGGTCACCAACCCATAATTTAAATAACACTGCTGGTAGGATTAACGCCCACTACAGGGAGATAACAAATACACAAATGTATGCAGCTCTGCATTTATTAGCACATCTTTAAATGTATATTTTTAGTGCAGGCAGTGTAAATACTTGAATTCGACCTGGTATCAGTCTTTTGCAATCCCCTGTACAGCAGAGCTCAGACCAGTAGAGGGAGAAGCAGCATAAGGAGGCAGTTAACTGTGCTTCATTGCTCATGTAATAATATGGGGTATGCTGACAGGAAGAGTGAGCATAGTGTCAGAGAGATGAGCTAATCAGCCATTTAATTGCCCATTCTTTGTCCAGTCACGGGCTGGGAGAGAGACATGTATTCACACTTATGTACTGCAGTATTGCATGTATTGCAAGACAGGGTAATACATGTAACATGCGTGATGCCTTGCAGCGTTATTCATTTTAAATGACACCCCAACACACTGAGGCAATTCAACTGCCTTTTAGACTGTTGCAACGTGCAGTAGAGAGTCAATATGACCCATTGTAGTCAAAATCAAGTGTTGCCTTAACACAACACATGTTAACCTGCAGTGCTACTTCTGCTGAAAACACACACCTGCCCTGCCAGACAGGTGTGTGCTGTATAGCAGAGCTGTGTAAATCTCAGGACTGGATGGTCAGAAATACAAATCATTTGTCAAGTAAAACATCCTCATTTCATCTGTGTATTTAGCAGTTTGCTGGGAGTTCGGCTTTAAACATTTTAGCTTCATATAATCTGAAAAATAATGGTGACCTTCTAGAACTGGTCAGTACACTCAAGTCAACTGCTTGCTGTCCGGCCATTATAATTAAACGGACATGGGGGGGTGGGATGTTTTTAAACATATTTTCCATCTTTGAAACTTTGAACAATTGGCGATTACTGTTACAAACAATCGTTTGGGTGGCTATTCTGTGCTCCGCTGTCCCCCATGTAGGCTTGAGACTGGCATGGCAGGTCTCTGCACTGAGATCGGAGGGGGAACAGCACACTTCCAGCAGCTGAACTCCTCTCCGATCACTGAAAGTGGAAGCAATGTGTTTTACATCACTTCCAGTTTCAGTGTGTCATTTCTCTGGCTGCTGTAGCCAGTGAAGAATCTTGGTGACGCACAATTTCTGCTTCATCAGCTCCTTTGGTGCCTATAGGCGACATAAGAGGACCCCTGATAGCTCCATAAAGAGGACCCGTCGCTGTATCTGTGCTATCACAGCAATAAAGTTAAGTGTAAAAAAAGGTTTGACATTTTTTTGTATTCTTAATTTTTTTATATGTGACTTTTTTTTTTTCAAGTCCCCTGTCCCCACGTACACACACATACGAACACATGTTGGGTGCACCTATGTGCGTAAATGATGATTGCACCACACATGTTACATATAACTGTGAGTGCGAGCAAAAATTCTATGGCCATCAATCACTGTTTACACTAAATTGAAGAGTGGTAAAAGCTTTTAAAGCTTTTGTGTGTGCCCGTGAAATCGCAAAAAGCTACCATACAAAAAATTGCCCATAGGTGACCTACGGGCAATTTTGGGTATGGTAGTTTTTTGCGATTTCACGGGCACATGCAATTTTAAGGCTTGACATGTTTTGTGTCTATTTCCCCCGACGTGACCCCGTCTTTTATATTCAATTAAAAAAAAGGGGTAATAATACATTTTTCATAACATAATGTAGGGAAAAGTTTTTTTTCAAAATGTTCAGTACCTTTTACGTTATATAGTAAGAAATAAAAATGGAGTTGTGATTAAATACCATCAAAAGAAAGCTCTATCTGTCCCTCCAAAATAATATAAAATGAATTAAAGTACGGCGTTGCATGACTGAATAAATGTCAGTCAAAGTCCCTCAGTGCCGAATACTTAAAAATGGCCTGGACAGGAAGGGGGTTTAACACCCTGGTCTTCAAGTGGTTAAAGACACCAGATTTCAGTCAAGACAATTTCGTAGTAGAATCGCACGTCAAAGCTGCTAGGTATAAATATTATTTAACTTGAGGACAACGGTATGAATATCTGCAAATGGCAAAGGAGAATGATCATACTACCATCCTTATCATCGCTACTAATTACTGTGTCAGCATTCTGACCTAGATTGCTAACAGCCACACATTCTGATTGGGTAGAGTGGATTCTGTTAGTTATTGAAGACATTATGCAAAATGTCAAGTGCAGGAATGCTAAAATGAACTGCAAAGAAATCAGGATGGTGCTAAGCTTGGTACCTTTATCACCTCGATCTCATTAATATAAGAAGCTGATGAAATAACACACTGATCCCGAACATTAAAGGGCTGTGCACTTAATTCTAGGGATTCTACATTTATTAGAGAAACGTCATCATCCTACATTGCAGCATTATCTCAAGATGTCTTATCAGCCCTGCCCAGGTTAATTCTGTGTAAATACAGAACCCCTCCTCTCCATGTTATGGAGACAAGGAGAAGAGGAAGCGTTCTGTATTCCTAACACACTTCCTGTCCTAGGGTGACAACATTGCTCCTCCATAGAAACAGTGTAGTGAGGGAGTGTTGTCACCCTAGGACAGGAAGTGTGCTACTGGCAGGAACACCAGGTGAAAATAACAGAATAAAATTCTGGAAAAGGAAAACTAATGAGGCCGCCACATCTAAGAACTAATAAGCTGCCATATATTACATAGTTGTTTAGATACACTTAAAATGCCTAAGATTAAATAAAGTAGGTCTTAGCTCAGTTCAGAAAACATTTATTTTTCGAAAAGCACTGTGTATCACAAACCGTTGTCATTTTTTTCCCATTTTTCATTCTTTTTTTTCATTCTTCTTTTTCGCATCTCAGTATTGCTGAACTCCTCAACTTCTTGTACTGAAGTGCATTTTTTTAGTCAGGACCGGCTTTCCGAAAGTGACAATGTTGGCCCAGGCTTGTACAATTTGTATCAGAACAGCTAGTAGACCCCTTCAGGGGCACATGTGACTGGATGACAATGCAGGAGCACAATACAGATTAAACGGACGGGCGTCCATTCACATCTGATTACCCCTAACTCTGGCCAGGTCTGGAAAAACAAACAGAACAAAGTTCAATTTCACCGGACCTGATTGTGCTGGATTGGAAGTGATCTGCCATTCACTTCAAAAACTCCATCACACTTGTTACTCTCCTCTTTTGACCCCGTCACCACAGAGGAGGTTACAAAGCTGCTCTCTGACACCCACCTGATCACTTGCCCCCTGGACCCTGTTCCTTCACCGCTACTTCGGTCACCCTCATACTCTATCCTACACACTCTTACTCACATTTCAATATCTCACTCTCTACTGGAATCTTTCCCTCCCCTCTGAAGCATGCCCTGGTCACCCCAATACCCAAAAAACCCTCAATGGACCCTACCGACCTCAATAATCTCAGACCAATCTCCTTACTCCCATTCACCTCCAAACTCCTAGAACGCCTCATCTACAGCCGCCTAAGTCGCCACCTAGCTGATCACAACCTTCTTGACCCCTTACAATCTGGCTTTCGCCCCCAACACTCCACTGAAACCGTCCTCCTAAAACTCACTAATTCACCTACTCACTGCTAAAAACAAAGGCCACTATTCCCTACTTTTGCTATTAGACCTTTCTGCTGCTTTTGACAATATTGACCACCTGCTCCTCCTCAAAAAACTCCAGTCACATGGACTACAAGACTCTCCTCTCTCGTGGTTCTCCTCCTACCTATCTAAGCGCTCCTTCAGCATCACCTACAATTCTAAATCCTCCACTCTTTCTGTAGGTGTCCCCCAAGGCTCTGTATTTGGACCGCTTCTCTTCTCTATCTACACCTCCTCCCTGGGTCAGCTGATCACCTCACATGGCTTCCAATATCATCTCTATGCCGATGACACTCAAATCTATCTTTCCACTCCACAACTCACCCCCTCAGTGTCCTCTTCCCTAACCGTCGGCTCCGAACTTCCCAAGACCTCCTGCTTTCCAGCTCCCTTGTCAACTCCTCCCATGCTCGCCTCCAGGACTTCTCTAGAGTCTCTCCCATCCTCTTGAATTCTTTACCCCAACCTGTCCGTCTATCGCCCACCTTAACTGCCTTTAGGCGATCCCTAAAGACTCATCTCTTCAGGGAAACCTATCCCACCTCAACCTAACCGCTCGACTATGAAGTTTCAGGCAGTATGGTCACCAGCTGAATCAGTCCAATCCACAGACAGCCCAACTCGCCACTAAGACAAAGAAGTTTAATCCAACACAGTTTTACTTCTCAAAGCACTTTACACAGGATGTTTGCAGGTCACTTGAAGTGTAAAAAGACAATGATCTTCCCAGCCTAGTATCTGCGATGAAGGCTAGCAATAAACTAAGGGAACATGGAAGAAAAAGCGAGGGTCTATCTAAGACTATAACAACCGACTCTAAACAGTCAGGGAGAACAGAGGAAAATACCAAATTAACACACAAAAAAGTGTAGTAGCACCAATCTACCACTAGATGCCAGGCATATCCCACAACATAATAATATGCAATGCAATACATAGCAGTGTAATAGCAATAGCAGAAAATAATAGTGGCTGTGACAGCACACCCACAAACACCTTCCTCTATTTGGACCCCATTAGACAATGACAGTCACCACTCCAGGAAGCATTCAGCTCCTTGCAACAGCAGGTGGCAGTGAAGCTGTAATCTTCCAAATAATTATGTATACAAAAGGCTCAAGAGTCCCATTAAAGGTGCCATTAAAGGTCCCATTAAATATAGGAAACCACCCTAGTGGTTATTTGGATTTGACTCCTGAGTTGGTGCAAGGGCTCTTGGCAGGGACAATGAATGATCACCAGGAGTGTATGTCTGGAAGGGACAGTGGCTTGTCTTTTGTGGTAGAGGGGATGTTGGCTTCATGAAAAATAGGTGATCAGTTCCTGGAGGATAAACATGCATTGTATGGCCTCCTAGATAACATACAAGAGTACTGGCT
>NW_017306974.1:329962-346270 GCF_000935625.1 Nanorana parkeri | reverse complement strand
AGGCTAATGTCACAGATCATCAGGGCATCCTTATTACACATACAAATACATAAAATACAAATATATACACATAATATAAATACAAAGATATAAGACAAACCAATAAAATAATAGATAGAAGAACATATTCAAGGAAAGACGTTAATATACCTCCTATAAATGGGACACTTCCACAGACTATAAGCCTCCAGTCACACTTGATCGTGAGTGTTTTTTAGTCGATTATGAAGCTTTTTGTAATTTTTTTGCGCTTGAAAGTTTTTTTAGCTTCACTCATTTTTGTTTTGGCAATGAAGAGCAGGATCATGTGTGACATCATATATCGCCATCTTTCTTCTATCTGCTTTCTGTTTTTTTCTGTGTGGTCGGAGTTCCCAATCCAGGAAAACCTCACACCAAATTTCTTTCCAGGCCCTCTGCCTCTTGCCATGGTTCTTGTAATGGGCATCACCAGGGTCGTTGAAGTTCTTGTGGGATTAAAGTCTCTACCTCCACTCCTGAATCCTCTATTTTGTTCACAGGCCTGATATTGCTAGGAAGAACAGACTAGTTGTTAGGTGCAAAAACATGCTAAAACGCTTGTGTTGCTTGGAAGTCTATGGGGCCAAAATCTCAAAATTCGGCAAGAAAAACACTCTATTTTTTTCATGAAACAAGCAGCAACACAATGCTCAGGTGTTAGCAGACACCTTTGAATATATTGAGCATCATCATGGTGAGCATTGTTGCACTTCGAGAACGTGTAACAAACTGCTTAAGGGTTAATGGGGGCTAAAACTGTAAACATTTCAAATAGTTTCTTGTCTAACTATAGAGGGGTTACATGACTGTGGGGAAGAATTGTCCCCTGGGAAAGGGTTGAAGATGGGGAACAATTAGCAGACCTTACCTGATTGGAGGTGAGGGTCAGGTGGTAGGGAGAAACCGCATGGGGAGGAGCTGCAGGGCTTGCTGGGAGTCCTTTCTGGAAAGTTGACAGAGGAAGCAGGTTTGTCTGACCCTTATTTCATGTTGAAGGTGGTTGTCATTTATATATGTAGCTTGGTGGGTTAGGTGGTCTGAATAATGTGAGACGTTCCCAAAAAGGGGCAATCTGGTGGAATGGTACTTCAGCTGCACATGGGGGCTTGGCCCCTTGGGAAGCCGAGAAAAGTTAATACTGGAACTGTCCTCAAGCCATGGGAGATATGGCTGGGGACATGGCGTGGATTTAGAAAAGCCTTATTTGGGCTAATGGATATCAAAGACCTCTGCTCATGACAACAGTTGGTTATTATTTGGTATGTTATTTTTGGTTATTATGTTTTGTAATTGGAATTTGTCATACGGTTAAATAAAGGGCTGCCTTGGCCATTGAAATCCATGTTGTGCACTCCATGTGTTTATTGGGAACGAAAGGGCAGAGCTGACAAATCCATCAGTCATTGGTAGAGTTCAAATACGGAGGGGGCTTGGATTTAAATATACTGTGTATGTATATATAGATAGTTTATCAGCTGTTCTAACACACTATCCACCAAGTTGACATATTTTATCAGCTTTGCTTGTCCTCAGACGGGGAGAGAGTGCAGAGAAGAGAAGAAGATAATAGAAAAATTAAGTGGCGGGGGGTGAAGGCAATATAACCATTGTTTTCCATGCAGTGCCACACCCTATTTGGCATGTCTCGGGGTACTTTGGCATTTTTTTCTGGACATTGAGAAAACACTGCTGAAGCTAAAATATCTCACCACTAACACACAATGACAACAAGCTGCAAGATGGGCTTAATTAATGGTTGATATATAGAGAAGTAAAAGGTTTATTTTTGAGTGGTGAACCTAAGAGATTTGCCCAGAAACTTAAGCGAAATGGCACCCAGCTTAGTGATTTTGTCTTCTAGGATGGCACAGTGACTGTCATTGCTGCAACTATGAGTGCAGCTTGGGAAATCAGTCCCCATTTCCATTTTAAGCAAAATAAATGGAAATTATTATGCAAATGGTGTGAATCTATTCTGGATTTAAATTGATTTAACCCTTCCCTGTGAGGAGGTGCTGCTGCTTCGTTGAAACATCACCAAGCTGCAGTTCTGCTGCGCTGGCAGTCTGCACTAGGCTGTGAACGTAAAACTGAATCGTCGTTTGTGAGCTTAAACAAACCTTATTTATTTACAGCCACACAGGCGTTTAGCATGTTGAATATTAAACAGCAGTTCCTAGTGCTGCTGAAACGAGCTTTATTCATGGAAGTGATCTCTTCCAGTTGAATCCCCAGCCCTGCCTTGTCTGCGATGCATTGTGGGAGACATGACATTCTGTAGGCCGGGCTCATTCTGTGAAGGATGATTAGAGCTGATTTGACACTAATGATCCAAATTAGAGCCATTTTCTCTTTTTGTTCTCTGCACACACAGCCAGCCTTAATCCTGGCTAAAATCCTATATGTTTGATGGGCCTCAAATTAACCAATTATGTGACCATTCAGCCATAGATCTCAGGCTGGTCCATCCTTTAAAATAAGAGCCTGTCTTCTTGTGAGTGAGAAGAATATGATAATATCTTTATTCATGCTGTCTATATGTTAACACAAAGATCTGCTCTTACTCATCTTTTTTAATTTCCCCATAATATCAATTCACTTCCACTTCATGGCAGAAAGATTTGGTCTCTTCATTTCAGGCAAGCTATGTAAAATGTAAAAAAAATAGTTCCAAGAAGGACTCCTGTAAACAGTTTATCACAAGGTTTCAAATCTTAGACCCCTTTCAGGCAGAATGCACGTCCGTTTAAATCTAACTACCCATAGCGTACCATTGGGCTTCTGACCAGATGTGCCTGAAAAATTGAAAGGGGCCTTATATAGTTTAAACATTTAAAATCTGTCCTTTCAAAAAAATTTATTACGTCACCTATTTAGTGGCCTTGGATTTTAAAGAGACACAATAGTCCCAAGAAAAGGGATCATTTCTAAACTGCTTTAGATGTCTCTGGCTAGGATTATGTTGTAATATCTGTAGATTTAGAGATTGGTTTAACCCTCTCACTGCCAGAGCATTTTTTTTAATTTTTTTTTGCACACGTGTTATAATAAACATTTCAGGCTTGAAAATTAATTTAAACCCCCCAGAAATATAGATTTCCTGAAAGTTGAGAACCTGTAGAATAAAATGGCAACCTTTGCAAATTTGTATGTTGCATGATATTAGTACACCTCTTCATCAGACCTAAAATGTCAGTAAATTGGAATTATTGTTCTCACTCTAGTCCATGCAGAGATATGTGTGGTGCAATTGTTGTTTTCTTACGTAGGTGCACCCAACACATGATTGTAATAGTATGCACGTGTTCGCAGGGATGAGGGATGTTAAACTTTTTGGGGTGTTTTTACATTTTTGTTTAATTTTTATTCATTTATTTTGGGGTTGGGCAGGGGTTGTCCTCTATTTACCAGACCATGGAATCAGCAATCAGAATCACTTCCAGTGTAAAGCCATCAGTCGAGTTTACACAGGTAGACACTCTGTTTACAGGGGCCTGCTGCCGGTGACGTACAGCATACGTTGCTAGTTGAAAAACAGTTAAAGTATATGTCCAGCCAAAACTAGATTTTGTTATGGATAGCGTAAGGAAGGGTTAAAGTTTTTTTTATTTACTATAGGGTCTCTCTTTTAGAGATATGTCCCCCTCACTTCCTGTCCTGCAGACAACACTTTACAGCAGGGGTGCCCATTAGGTCAATTGCGATCTACCAGTCGATCGCAAATCGATCCCTGGTAGATCGCAATGTCCTGTCCTCCTGCCGTGGGGCTCTCCCCCATCTGTATGCATCGGGGATCCGAGAAGAAGTGAACGAAGCGCTGCAGGCGGCGGCGGGGGGCGGAGCCGCTATCACAGCAGCACGCCGGGTGGGGAGGAGAGAGAGAGCCGCTAGGCCTGGATCTGACAGCCGGCGGCTCTCTCTCTCCTCACCGCACATGCTGCTGTGGCAGTGGCTCCGTCCGAATGACCGCGGCAGATCGCACTGCGGGTGAGGGGCGTGACTGCGGTGCCATTGACTTCAATGCACCGCCATGCTCCCTCCCCCCCCTGAATGCAGGTGTTTTTTCGTTGGTAGATCTCATTGAGCTTGTCATTTGAAAACTAGATCTTCGAACGAAAAATTGTGGGCGCCCCTGCTTTACAGGATAGAACACGGGAGGAACTCACCAACAGTCACACACACATATATAAAATGCTTTTCTTTTGCAGAGTGGAAGAAGGCTAAAAAAACCCTATTACCGGGGTAGGCAACCAAATCTACTTTATTTCTATGGAACTACATTTATTTCTATGGAACTACATGTACAGAACTCATAGACTTTTTTTATATAATGTGATATTCCACCCCTGTATTATCTGCACTGTGGGCAATTACATCAGCTACCATCCATAGATACACTTTTTATTTATGTTTAATATGCCATCATGCTTAGATTTTTGTGCAGGGATGTCACCCCTAGTGTTCCACATGTGTAAATGTGAAGAATGTTATTGTTATATCCCCCATGTGTTATTATGTATAGCACTGGTTCCCAACCATTTTTTCACTTGGGTACCTATTGCCTATTTCTATAAATTAGGTTAATAGCAGCTAAACATATTTAATGGTGGCGGCATAGGCCCAAATAGTTGCAATGGTGTGGCACCCTGCAGCCCTTAAAGAATTTAATAGGGATGTATAATATCGGAGTCACAGTCACAAAGGAAGAAATGCCCCATCATCAATGTGAGGAAGAAATGTCCCTGCGTCAGTGGTGTTACCACTGTGTCGGTGTCAGTGGAAGGAAAACATGTCCCTGCTCCAGTGCTGATACTAGAACGAAAAAACGCTGCTGTGCCAGTGTCAGTGGGAGGAGGGTAGTGGCAGGGTGGTAGTTGTTTGTGGGATGAAGTAAGGGAGCTGGGAGGCTGGGGACTCTTTGGGGTGTACCATATTGCAGTGGGGTTTCCAGTTATATTTATAAGTGGTCATACATGAAGCACATTTTGGCCAGTTCTCATCAAGAGAACTTTATTCATCAGTGGGTGGCCCTCACAATACCTGACACATAACTGGATGGAGACTGAGCTGAGCAGGTTAAGGCTACCCTTGCAAACCTTATCTAACTCTCCTGAAGGTGGTGACAAGCAGAGTGGGGATGCAGAAATACAAGCATGCCTGGGATGCAGTGTGGTAAAGTCCAGGCACACGCTCGAGTGCATTGACAGGGTTAAGGCAGCTGCATGATCAAGATGGACCACTGAAAGTAGCAGAGTACAGGAACAGGCAACAGATACAAAGTCGGGAACATAGTGCAAGGTCGATAATATCCGGGAAGAGCAGTGCCAAATCGAAATTCGAGATCAGGGCCGTGGTCACAAGCCGATGTCATACACAGAAGAGCAGAAGCGAGGCACCGAACCAGCAAGTGGAAGCGTGGTCGGGGTCACAAGCCAGGATCGTCTTTCAGGTAGCAGAGTCGCAGATCAGGTCACAAGGATAACCGGAACGAGCTGACGTCCAGTCAGCAAATAGCAGACTGGCTCTAACGAGCACGCCAACATGTGCACTCCTGTACGTCCGTGCACACGCACGCCGGCGCTAATTTTTCTGCGCAGGAACACTAGTGCGCACACATTTGTGTGCACAAACGCCAGTATGTGTGCATCTGCCAGCTAAAGCACACTTGCCCATCAGGGCCGGATTTACTCTCTCTGCTGCCCCAAGGCCAGGTACCTCTATGTGCCTCCCTCCCCGTCAACCCCCTCCCCCCAATGGAGAAAGGTAACCAGGCTGCAGGGCAGGCTGCATACAAGTGATCTAGGCGACATCACTGAATGAGCAGCTTTTACGCTATACATTTCGCTCTGCTTACCCAAAGCAGAGCTAAATGTAGACAGCCACTACCCGCCCAGCGCCCGGAACTTCATGTCGATAGGAATAGTGATGGGCTTGAACATCGGCAGTTTGCGTGTTCGGCGAACACACAAACTGTCAGGGCGTTCGGCGGCTCTTCACTCGCCGAGTGCCCCACAAGCCACTGTGCCTTGTGAAGCCTTGATTGGTACAGGTCAGGTACAAGACTTTGCCCAATCAGGGCCCAATACTCTGTAAGAGCCATGATTGGGCAAAGTATCTGCTCCTTTCTCACATTTTTACTGTTAATATATTGGTAGAATTTTTTGTTTTTTTTTACTAACTGTGGCAATATGCTTTTCGCACTCTATTTTAGCTTCCCGGATTACTAGTTTGCATCTTTTATTACATTCTTTGTAGTTAAAGGAGAACTATGAGGTGAGTGCTTTTCACTCACCTCATAGTTCTAGCCGACCTGTGACCATGAGACTGTCACAGGTCGGCTTAGTAGGTCGGGAGGTGAGCGAACACATACCGGCGTTCGCTCACCTCTCGATCCTGTCACGGCTCTCTGCCGTGACAGGGGAGGGGCTGGATTCCCCACTCCCCGCTCCGATCCGCTAGCGCTGACTCGCGGAACGGACGGGCGAGGGGGCGGGTACAGCTGGCTCTGCCTCTAGATAGGCAGAGCCAGCTGTCAGTCACGCAGCTGGGCGGATCCCGGCACAATTGTCGGGATCCGCTTCAGCTGCGGCGTCTCAGTATACCGCGAGCAGCAGCTCGCAGTATACTGAGCCTAGGGTGACGGGAGGACGCTAGTTTGTGTCCTCCCGTTACCCTAAGGAGAACTATGGGGAAAAGCCTTAACCCCATAGTTCTCCTTTAAGGAACGCCAATGCCGTCCCCTCCATCTTATATTTTATAAATGCCACTCTCTTGGCCTTGATGTGTTGTTTTACAGTTTTATTTAGCCATATAGGTTTAGTCTTTGACCCGCAGGGCACTGCACCTTGTGAAGCCCTGATTGGCTAAAGCCTTGAACCTGACCACAGGTTAGGTGCAA
Source organism: Nanorana parkeri (assembly GCF_000935625.1). Taxonomy (NCBI): domain Eukaryota; kingdom Metazoa; phylum Chordata; class Amphibia; order Anura; family Dicroglossidae; genus Nanorana; species Nanorana parkeri. The sequence goes on along the minus strand of NW_017306974.1, from coordinate 339,351 downwards.
GACTTTGCCCAATCAGGGCCAAGTACGCTGTAAAAACCATGATTGGGCAAAGTCATGACGACTTTGCCCAATCATGGCTTACCTGTCAGATGCCATACTACTGTAAACAGTTGGGCGGAGCTAGCTGTCGCCGGTAGCTCCGCCCAATTGTATATATGTTGCTGGCATCTGTCAAAATGCCATTATGCGATGGGTGTTTGTCGCAGCGGACGGGTCATCGCTGGATGCCGTGTTTGACCTTGGATTACATTGGTGGATCCATTTTTGTCAAAAACTTGTCTTTTGTTTTTTTTCCAAATAAAGGATTTTTTCAAAAGTCTGGCCTCTTTTTTACAATTTCATTTAACCCTTTAGTGAATGGGTAGGGGTACTCATTCACAAGGAGGGGGGCGCACATGGGAACCCTGATGTGAATAAGCCCCATGGGTGCACCAAATTTTGTTGCAGCAGGTTCTATACATTGTACAGATGCGCAGCTTTACAGGCAGTATAAGGAGACCCCCCAAGCACGATATTTAAAGGAATTTTTATTTTTCATTTTTATTGTTTCACTTTGATGTTAAAATCACTTCTCCTTTAAAAACGGTATTTAAAAAAATAAAAATGTTTTCATTGATTCATGTCCCTTAGGGCAGTACCCGAATCCACATACCATTTTTATGGCCAAGAAATTGCATATAAGGCTTCAAAATGGGGACATTTGATTTTCAAAGTTCTACCCCTTATAGACTTGCATTGAGTTCGAGTTTGAATTCGAACTTTTCCCATGCTCTAAAGCTCGAATTCAAACTGAACAAGGGGGTGTTCGGCCCATCAATAGATGGGAATCTCTGCTGCCCCTCAGCTCCCTGGTGCCCGAGGCCAGGCCTTGGTTGGCCTTGTGTAAAATCCGGCCCTGTTGCCCGTAACCTTATACGCAGGACAGTGCATCACGGTCCTGCGGTCCAAAGGAGCCGGGCAGAATATTGTCATGGCATGGATAGAGGAATATGTTTGATTTTTATGGCTGAATGAAAAACTCTACCAGTGTATGATCAGCTTTAGCCAGCATTGCATTGGGTGCAAATTGCATTTTCCCTGACTGCTCCTTGGGCTCAGTCCAATCTCTTGGATCTCACAGCAGTCTATGTTTCGGGTCGTGCCAACCTTCAGGCGGATTATTACATGGAGCCGTCAGGAAAGGAAAATTGCGGTAAGTATGAAATACAATTTTCCTGTATCTACTTTCCTGTGCCAACTTGTGAGCATTTATTAGACCACTTTGCAGGTCACCAAATGGCTGCTCTGCTTGTCCATAAACATTAGCTACCCATTTGCTTATTCATCAAGCTTCTTCGCTGCACATCTGGCACTGAATTATTAGAGAGGCTGGCAGACTAGAGTCTAATTATCTAAGAAAAATGATGACTTGATCAGTAACTGAATCACCAAAGTGCATCCTGTGCTTAGATGTACCAGAATGATCATATTACTTTGCATATACAAATGCAGTAAAGGAGCATGTCAAAGACATGGGGGTAGTTTGCTGATGAAAAGCCTGAGAATATCTGCTCTGTACAAAATAGGAGCTATTAAAATACTGCATGGAAGGGTAGGAGGGACTTGTAATGGGACACATGGAGATATTGATATATCAAAGAAAAGGGAATTTTTAACCGAGCTCATCCAAAGCCAAGAAGTATGGAAAATCTAAACAGCACCAGATATCAGTTTTAAGCCCTTCCAGGTGCTAATCTGGTTTATGTGATGTACATGCAGTAAAAGAGACCCTGTCACCAACCTAAAAAATGTATATGTATATTTATATTTTTATTTGAAGAGGATCAAAATTCTTAGGGTAACACAACCTATTATATACAGTATGACCCAAAGGGGAAAAAGGGAGATTCTGGACTTTTCAGGTACCCAAGAATAACTTAATACACAATGAATAAAATTGTCATACACTGCCTGGCACAAGGGATCCCACACATCTGTTTTGCTAGACTGTTTTGGTGCAGTGATGCATGGGGGGTCTCAGCTGCCATTGGGATGTGCGGCATCCCTTGTGCGTCTCTGTGCCTTTAAGGGGGTTGGGCTTCCTCCTGACAAACCTGCACCCAATTTTATCTTCTGCCCCATGTGCTCCAAGATGGAGGCTCTGATCGTTTAGAGTTAGGACCGCACTATAAGAGGTGCCTTGGCGTGGCTGTGCGGCTTTCACATTTTCTGCAGAAGACGTGTATCCAAACCTCTGTTTTTAACCTTAGTGTGAGACAAGTTTTTTTACATGCTAGCTTGTGAGTGTGCCAGGAAAACTTTTTGCTATTTTACTGTTTAAAGCCCATTCCGTGTGCACCTTACTGTAAAGCTGATGACGAATTGATGAGTGCGTTAGTCATCTGTTTTGCTTGACATTCAATAAAAACAACTGCAACTATATTGCTAATATATTTTTGATAGAGCAATGTGGGGTTAGCCCCGGTCAGGTACTTACTGCTGCTTTAGAGAGTCACTCTATATTTGTCCTGGTGTCCAATGTCTCTGAGAATAAGGAAACGATCCAAAATGTTAATTTTTTTTACCAGAACAGGAATATAGAGGAAATATATTTTCTATCACTTGCTGTTGTGTCTCCTGTACAGGAAGGGAAATGTCCCTGATGGGGCAGAGATGGCAAAATGGATGAAGAAAAAAGGAATATAAACAGCATCATCTATTGGAAATGTGATATCAGAGTTAACAATAAATATCCTTAACCATTACATATTTCTCTCAGCACACTCCTGTCGATAAGACCTATTAAAAAAGGAAATATAACCCCACAATTACAAGTTGATTCTGTCATGTGCTCTGTGCTCTAGTGGTAGGTACCACCTGCAAAGTGATAACATTGTGGTTTAAGAGATTGAAAGAGATTGAGTGGTACAAAGAGCAGCTACCAAAGAACCATATACTGTATATGCTGGCCTATCTGGATATCCAAGTTTTGCATGAATTGTGGAAGATGGAGGTCTTAAGCAACTTTGTCCTTAGTTTTTTCTAAGCAGTAACTATAGTTTTACAACTGGTCAAAGTGACAATGTCAAAATATGTAATACATAACTACATTGGGCCAGTGGCGTAACAACCGGGGGGGCAGGGGGTGTGCTGGCCCCGGGCGTAAAGCTGAAGGGGGGCGCCGGCCGAAGATGGCACTTTTGGCTAAATGCCGAAAGTGCCATTTTCCCGCCGTTTTGTCGGCGCAGCGTGATTTCTATCCTCCTCGCTGGGCGCTGCTCTTTGTCCCAGCGTGGAGGAGAGAAAGTGACAGCCGGCGCTGCGGGAGGAGACCGCCGGGAGCGGCCGGTGTCTCTCCTCCCACACCGAGAAGGTTGTTATCAGTGAAGGAACAGTTCAGGTTATAAACTAGGTGTTCTAGGAGTTTAGCGGTAAAAGGGAGCAACAAATGAGTCGTAGTTTGTATAGATTGGTGGAATTCAGTGAGGACTTTTTAAGTATGGGGGAGAGCAATGCATGTTTTAGAGGGCAGGAGAAGATGCCAGTAGTTAGGGAAAGATTGGAATGTGAGTAAAAGAGCATAGAACAGAACAGAGAGCATCTGGAGTAGTTGTGAGGGAATGGGTCTAGGGTGGAAAATGGTGAGGCAGATGGCAAGGAAAGGTTTAGCAACCTCCTCTGTAATGACAAGGTCAAAAGAGGAAAGCATTAAATGTGGTGGTGGACATGATATATTGGGTGACATAACTAGAAGGTGGAGATCTCATCACGCATTGCACCTATTTTGTTTTTTAAATGATTGGCAATGCCCTGGGCATTGGTATTTTTGAGAGTAATAAAGTAGGTCTGTTTGTCAGCAGAAGGAATTTTATTTTAGAAGGCTGCTTTATACAGGGTAAAGCCTTGTTTACGCCACAGTAGCTCAAGAGAACGGTTATGTCTTTTGAGACTTCTAGTGTAAACTGCTTGCCAAGGTTGTAATGGACAGGGTCTTATTTTGTGTGTAGTAAGGGAAGCAAGTGTGCCAAGGGAGGATGAGAGTGAGCTGTTATAGACGAGAGTGAGCTGTTATAGACAGAAGTGGCCAGGTCAGGGCAAAACAGGGGTAGAGGTAGTTGGTAGCAGAATAGAAAAGAGAAAGTGTAAAGTGGCAAAGATTCTATGGGTAACTGTTTGCTGGATGGAGGGATAGGGGTTAGGAACAGGGTGAGTGTGAAACTGATAAGGTTGTGGTCAGAGAGAGGAAAAGGGTTGTTAGAGAGGCTGCAATGAGTGCAGAGGTGGAAGAATAAAAGGTCAAGTATGTTGCCATCAGAGTGAGTAGGAATGTGTGTCTATTGTGTTAGGTTAAAAGATGAGGTTAGGTTGAGAGTTTGAGCAGCTGGGGTGTTAGCATCAATAGGGATGATAAAGTCACCAAGAATGATAGTGGTTCAGATGGCATTTATCCCAATGTGCTGGATTTTACCTCAGGGTAAAAAGCAAAAGCAAGGAAAATATAGATCAGTAAACCTGACTTTTGTGTGCCCATACTTTGAAGGCATTCTAATGATGATATGTACATATACACTACATGGCCAAATGTTTGTGGACTATCACATCTACATACGCTTGTTGGACATCCCATTCCAAAACCATGGGAAGGAATATGGAGTTGTTCCTTCACTCCTTTGCATCTACAACCGCCTCCACTGTTCTAGGAAAGCTTCCCACAAGATTTTTGCATGAATCTGTAGGAATTGTTTGCCCATTCAGGCACAAGAGCATTTCTGAGGTCAGATAATAATGTTGGATGAAAATACTTGGCTTGCAATTGATGATCCAATTCATCCCAAAGATTCAGTAGGGTTGACAAAAGGGATCTGTGTAGGTCACAAGAGTTCTTTCACTAAACTGGTCAAACCATGGCCTTATAGACCTGGCTTTGTGCACAGGGGCACAGTTGCACTGGAACAAAATGGCCTTCTCTAAAAGGGTCTTCTCCAAACTGTTCCACAAAGTGAGACACACACAGTTATCTACAATCCCAATTCCAAAGACGTTGAGATGCTATGTAAAATCTACATAAAAACAGAATCTCATAAACCCATATTGTATTCACAATAGAAAATAGAAAACATAAAATTTCAAAACTTAGAAAATGTACCATTTTAAGAAAAAAATAAGTTAATTAAAAAAGTTGGGACAGGGCCATGTTTACAACAGTGTAGCATCCCCTCTTCTTTTGACAACACTCTGTAAATGTCTGGGAACTGAGGAGACCAGTTGCTGGAGTTTTGAGAGAGGAATGTTGTCCCGTTCTTGCCTGATATATGAGTCTAACTGCTCAACAGTTCTGGGTCTTCTTTGTCTTTTTTGTTTTGTTTTAAGATGCACCAAATATTTTCAATTGGTGAAAGGTCTGGACTGCAGACAGGTCAGTTAAGCACCTGGACTTTTCTGCTACAAAGCCATGCTGTTGACATAGATGTAGTATGCAGATTAGCATTGTCCTGCTGAAATATGCAAGGCCTTCCCTGAAAAAGACATTGTCTGGATGGGAGCATATGCTGCTCTAAAACCTGGATATATCTTTTAGCATTGATGGTGCCTTTCAAGATGTACAAGCTGCCCATTCCATACACACGAATGCACCCCCATACCATCAAAGATAACAAGCTAGAAGGTTCCTCTCCTCTTTAGTCCAAAAGACACAGCATCCATGGTTGCCAAAAAGAATGTCAAATTTCGATTCGTCTGACACAGAAGAGTTTTCCACTTCGTGAAATACCATTTCAAATTAGCTTTGGCACAGAGAAGACGTTTCTGGATCATGTTCAGATATAGCATCTTCTTTGCATGTTAGAGCATTAACTTGCATTTTTGGATGGCACAGTGAACTCTGTTCACAGACAGTGATTTCTGGAAGTATTCCTGAGCCCCTGCAATGATGTCCATCACAGAATCATGCCTGCTTTTAATGCAGTGTTGTCTGAGGGCCCGGAGATCATGGGCATCCAATATTGCAGTTTGGCCTTGTTCTTGCTTGCAGGGATTTCTCCAAATTCTCAAAACCTTTTGATGATATTATGTACTTTATGATATATTTAAAGTCTTTGCAATTTTTTTTATTAAGGAACACTATTCTGAAATTGTTTGACAATTTTTAGCTTTTCACTGATTGGTGAACCTCTGCCCATCTTTACTTCTGAGACACTCTGACGCTTTAAGATGCTCTTTTTATACCCAATCATGTTACTGACCTGTTACCAATTAACCTAATTAAATCAGTTGCAAAATTTTCTTCCAGCTCTTCCTTGTTAGTACCACTTACTTTGCCAGCTTTTTGTTGCCCTGTCTCAGCTATTTTGAGACGCGTTGCTGCCATCAATTTCAAAATGACCTTATTTTTTTCTTCAAATGGTACATTTTCTCAGTTTAACATTTGGTATTTTCCTATTTTCTATTGTGAAGAAAATAGGTCTTTATGAGATTTGCAAATCATTGCATTCTTTTTTTATGTAGATTTTACACTGCATTCCACCTTTTTTGGAATTGGGGTTGTAAAATGTCTTTGTATGCTATAGGGGTTTCTACATTTGAGCAATATAGTGGGTGAAGATGTAAGGGGCTAGGAGAGAAATGTTGCCTTAGAAACGCTACCCCAGTCACTCTGACATACTGCTTGGATGTGACTTTTGTCATTACATTTTCAGTAGTAATTATCGTTAAATCTGCAGGTTGCACAATTATATACCCAAACCCTTACCCAATACTTAAACAATATTTGAAGCACATCTCTGGGCAAAATCTAACCCCCCTTCCATCATTACCTTCTACCACTTCTCACCCATTTAACTGTTTAATTTTTCATACCTACTGAAGTAATCACTTAAGTCCTTGCTGGCACCAGGGTACAGGAGACTGATAATTATATAAAGGTGTCTGTGCTGGTCTGTCCCCTTTTGCTAACATCATCACTGAGACCCTTTTCTGGATCCTGAGAGGACTCCACCCCTGGACAGCTAATAGAAAGTGTCTATGTCATGCAGGCAGTGCAAAGAACATGTTTCGGGGGCTCACAACTCCCTCTTCCTCAGTGCTTTAACTGGTGGTGATTGATGAGAATACTGGACAGTATAAGTAAATAATCACAGATTAGACTGACAGTGCGGGCCCCAGACTGGCAGACCTGATGGATGGAAATAGGATCCCACCTACTGTACATAGAAGAGAGAAACTTCTAGACTGGAACGTCACATGACCTCAGATTTTTGTAAGTAAAAAGGGTGAAATGCTTGAATCCACATAGACTGCTCTATTCTTTGTAAGCTTGATTTGCTTTCTATAGTTCTACTGTACCTTCAGAAGCTGTCCCACTGGTGCTGCAGTTTCTAAATTGTCTTCTGTGTGCAGGTCTGTGTGCTTTCACTGTATATTTCATAAACAGGTCTGTCTCTAAGTGGCGTTTCCACGTATTACTAAAATGTCACCTGATATTTAACGCAGACCTTCACTCTAAAACTATACCTAAACCCCCTGAGACCCTGCACCTCCTGCTCTTTTGGACCATGTTTCATGTTACACCCATACTGATAAGTGTAGAGATAGGTAACCCGCACTCACTTAGATGTCAATGGCACCTCAGACACGCCCACCCACCCGCAGTGCCCTCCATTCAAGTGCAGTGCGATCTGAATAAAAAGTGCATGCAGCTCTATGGTTTTCATCTTAATATAATCAGCATTTTTTCACCATGTTGCTTTGCTTTTCCATCAAAAGTCTGTATCAGCTTCATTATATATTGGTACCAGTCCTTTACAGCGCTGTCAAATACTTCCAGATTTACAGTATATCCAAACAAATTTCCAGATATCACCCCACCCCAACCCTTACTTACGATATTTCTTGCCTTTATTTTAGACTTTTCAAGGGCTACTAGACTTTGTAGCTTCCATCTTATTGCCAGTATTTTGTAGGAATATGCAGAAGGATACATACAAGCTTTGAAGTCATGTTGCATTCCAAACAGGAAAAAGCATGAGGAGGGCCGGATTTGCCACAAGGCCACTGGGCGGCAGGGAGCCGAGGGACTGCAGGGATGTGGAATCTCCCAACACTCGGGACATGCAGTTCCAGGCGCCGGGCAAGCAGGGCTAAATGTAGAGCAGGGAAGCCACTTGTTTGTTTACAAGTGATCTCGGCGATGTCGCCGAGATCACTTGTATGCAGGCTGCAGGTCTGTCCTCCCCCCGCCGCGCCTACCTCTCTCCTCGCTTGCTCCGTCCTCCTGGCTCTGTCCTCCCCCTGCCGCTGAGTATCTCTTCTCACCGGCCGGAGATCCTCAGGATGGAGAGCATGGAGCAGAGCAGAGAGCAGCCTTCCCCTCTCAGCTGTCACAGGAGTTCCAGCACAGTGCTGTGCTAGAACTCCTGTATTGGAAGTGACAGGTTTAATAAGAAAAACCTGTCACCTCCAAATGCTATCACACAGGGGCTTGTTAGCTCTTGTGTGATAGCAATAAATTTAAGTGTAAAAATAAATAAATTGATACATTTTAAATTGAACAAATAATGAAATAAATAAAAATAAAAAAAGTAAAAAAAATTCCTTGAGGATGAGATTGTGTACAACTAGCAGAGTAACACAACATAGCAGCTTAGCCACAGAAGAAGGACTTGGGTGATGCTGTGGTCGTCGGCATGTGTATACTTTCTGAGGCACACTTTGTGTAGTAGAAGGTTAGCATAATTAAAAAGGTTGTATTACATTACCAGAACAGCACAATGAAAGTGAAACTAATGACATGAGGCTAGAGTTGGCCTTTACATTTGGAAATATTAGGATATTAGAATTGGCTGCTTAAGGTGAAGGCATTGCAGTACCTCATCCTTGCTCTTCCAAAATTTGGCTACACCATTGAATTGTATATACTCGCCATATGAAGTACTTGCTCATTAAATGAAAAACTGAAAACATATAATCATGTACAAAAGATGTTCAGCCTATCCATGGCGTTAACATTATAATATATTCACATTTACATTATAACAGGTATCCCATATCCTACATTTATTAAATGAAGCAAGCAAGTTTACAGAGAGTTTGATCAAGATTCCCAAGAGCCCTAGTTGTTTACACTTTTCTCATGGGCTTTGCTTGTCTCTTGCGTACATCTGGTGCATTGTGATATGAAGATGGCCACAACAGTGATGCACTGTACAAGTTATATTGCAAGATCTTACATCATCAGTTGTACCCTGAGGACACACTCTAGAAAACAGGGTATAATCTAAGCCTCAGCATTATTTCTAAAATGTCTTTCAATTTCTATCAAACATCCAATGTTTAGAAATGTCAACAGTATTATCTATCCTCTCCTTTGCCTTTTCCCTTTTTTTTTGTGGGGGGGGGGGGGGGGGGGGGGGGGA
>NW_017306974.1:319636-329920 GCF_000935625.1 Nanorana parkeri | reverse complement strand
ACTAGGGAAGAGAATAATTTACACATGTTAAAAGTACTAATTATTTGCTTTTGATAGCACATCACAATATATACGAATGTTTAAATGTACACAAATTACGATTATGGTTTTGAAGGAAACTTGATATGCCAACGGATAAAATATGAAATACGTCCTTTTTTTTGTGTGTATATATGTGTGTGTATGTATGTATGTATATATATATAAGGGTAGAAAGTGTTGATAGTATTATCTATCCTCTCCTTTGCCTTTTCCCTTTTTTTTTCTGGGGATAATGTATGTAGGTCGATTGCTTGTATGATATTTGAATGTATTTTTAATGTAATGTTTTGTCAAGAAATGAAAATTGTTAATAAAAAGGATTAATTAAAAAAGAAATGTCAACAGCTGTCTACTAGTTTGGTAGGCAATAAAGTGTAGATAATAACGCAAAATGCCTTTTTATATGTTGTATACATCATATGTTTCAAACTATCTGAGATGAGAAAGGAGGACAACTTTTAGTACAAAGTATATATACAACACACAACCCTGCCATGCCCCAATTATGGAGCCCCCAAAGGATTAATATGCAGAGAATGATTGCTTAAACCCACAAGTGCTTCTTCCCTCAAAGCTTTTTTTTTTTCCTGGGTTTTTAAAATAAGAAATGTCATCATATAGAGATGGGATGAAATTCTTAGTATAACATTTTAGGTAGTTACATAGTTACATAGTTAGTCTGGTTGGAAAAAGACACAGGTCCATCGAGTTCAACCTATAGAGATACAGAAAAAACGAAAAAACAAGAAAAGCCTAAACAGAACGCTATGCCCACAGCTACCCCCTGTTGATCCAGAGGAAGGCAAAAAAACCCCCTTCAATTGGGTTCAATTTGCCCCAACAGGGGGAACATTTTCTTCCTGATCCCATAAGGAAATCGGATATTCCCTGGATCAACAATCTCTGATGCCTAATATACCTATAAGAACTCAATATCCAGTAATATTCTGTGCATTTAAGAATACATCCAGATGTTTTTTTTAAACAATTAACCGAGCTAGCTAGAACTAGCTCCTGGGGGAGTCTATTTCACATTTTCAAAGCTCTAAAGAATCCTTTCCGTATGCAAAAGTTAAACCTCTTTTCCTCCAGACGCAAAGAGTGCCCCCTTGTCCGTTGCAGTGACCTTAATGTGAATTTGGCACCAAGCTCTTTATATGGACCATTTATGTATTTATACATGGTGATCATGTCCCCCCTTAATTGCCTCTTCTCCAGAGAGAACTAATTTAAGTCAGTTAACCTTTCCTCCTAGCTGAGCTCCTCCATGCCTCTTATGAGTTTAGTCGCCCTTCGCTGCACTTTCTCCAGTTCCACAACATCCTTTTTGTGAACTGGTGCCCAAAACTGAACTGCATATTCCAGATGAGGTCTTACTAATGCTTTGTACCGGGGCAGGATGATGTCTCTATCTCTGGAGTCTAGACCCCATATAATACAAGAAAGTATTTTGCTTGCTTTAGAAACTGCGGCTTGACATTGCATGCTATTATTGAGTCTATGATCTACCAGAACACCCAGATCTTTCTCCATCATTGACTCCCCCAAACATACTCCCCCTAGAGTGTATGACGCATGCATGTTTTTAGTCCCCAAGTGCATAACTTTACATTTATCAACATCAAAACTCATTTGCCAAATAGATGCCCAATCACACAGTGCATTCAGAAGCCAATTTTCTACCCAATTACAGATGGAATGCTCTATACCTACTGACCTTAACTTGTACATTAGCCGCATGTGGGGAACTGTGTCAAACGCTTTTGCAAAGTCCAAGTATACTATATCCACAGCCATTCCTCTGTTCAATTTATTACTCACTTCCTCATATAAAGAAACTGTATATACCGTATATACTCGAGTATAAGCCGTCCCGAATATAAGCCGAGGTACCTAATTTTGCCACAAAAAACTGGGAAAAAATATTGACTCGAGTATAAGCCGAGTTTTTCAGCCCATTTTTTGTGCTGAAAAATGCCCCCCTCGGCTTATACTCGAGTCAATATTTTTTCCCAGTTTTTTGTGGCAAAATTAGGTACCTCGGCTTATATTCGGGACGGCTTATACTCGAGTCAATATTTTTTCCCAGTTTTTTGTGGCAAAATTAGGTACCTCGGCTTATATTCGGGACGGCTTATACTCGAGTCAATATTTTTTCCCAGTTTTTTGTGGCAAAATTAGGTACCTCGGCTTATATTCGGGACGGCTTATACTCGAGTCAATATTTTTTCCCAGTTTTTTGTGGCAAAATTAGGTACCTCGGCTTATATTCGGGACGGCTTATACTCGAGTCAATATTTTTTCCCAGTTTTTTGTGGCAAAATTAGGTACCTCGGCTTATATTCGGGACGGCTTATACTCGAGTCAATATTTTTTCCCAGTTTTTTGTGGCAAAATTAGGTACCTCGGCTTATATTCGGGACGGCTTATACTCGAGTCAATATTTTTTCCCAGTTTTTTGTGGCAAAATTAGGTACCTCGGCTTATATTCGGGACGGCTTATACTCGAGTCAATATTTTTTCCCAGTTTTTTGTGGCAAAATTAGGTACCTCGGCTTATATTCGGGACGGCTTATACTCGAGTCAATATTTTTTCCCAGTTTTTTGTGGCAAAATTAGGTACCTCGGCTTATATTCGGGACGGCTTATACTCGAGTCAATATTTTTTCCCAGTTTTTTGTGGCAAAATTAGGTACCTCGGCTTATATTCGGGACGGCTTATCCTCGAGTATATACGGTAGGTTTGTTTGACAACTTCTGTCTTTTGTGATTCCGTGCTGACTATTGCCTATTAAATTATTTTCAAGCAAAAACAATTGAAAGTGATCCTTGATCAATCTTCAAGTATTTTCCCAGCTATTGAAGTTAAACTTACAGGTCTCTAATTACTTGGTAAATATTATAAATATATATAGTGAATATTTAAAAAGTTCAATACATCAGACCGAATTGGAGGAAAATTGAGGAAAGGGGGACATCGTTCCAAATTAAGTACATTTGGGAGCTATGATAAATGGATGCTTCTATTGCGTCGGAAGACCTTACAATGTTTACATTTACAAATATATGCATACTGTTTAATATGTAAGTATGTTATTTATGTAATATTTAAGTATGCACTGTTATGCACTTTATATGTTACTGTACATAGTCATTTGTACTATATGGGATTAGTATGGTGATTTGGTAAAACCACTGGTACATATGTCTATCATACTGGTGAAATTACTTTCCTGGCTCACCTCATATCAGCATGCCAGTGGGCTGCTCTGCCCCCACTACCTGTTAGGACAACCCCTAACTAGAGTATAAATGCAGCCCCCTCCCTCCCTCCCCAATGTTCCTTTTCTGCCCATGCCCATGACACTTTTATTAGAGTTTAGTTAGGATACTGGACAGTTAAAGAAAGATGTATCGAAATCCAACTACCTTGCCCAACTAGGTTCACCCTCTCCTACGGTGAATTATACTACTGGATACAGTAAATCCATTAGACAGATTACACCCTGTAATGAGATCTTGCTAGGGATCTCCCGATGCCACTTCTTCAAGACCAAGTACAAGTACTTGCCCTCAGGTACTTGTCGATACCAATTACCAATACTTTTTCTTAAAGGGACATGTGAATTTTTTTCTAAACCAATACAGACTAACGATTTTAGGGCAGTTTCTCACCAGACTGCATCCAGATCTCACCAGAGCTCAATACAGATCTCACCAGAGCCAAATACAGATCTCACCAGAGCTCAATACAGATCTCACCAGAGCTCAATACAGATCTCACCAGAGCTCAATACAGATCTCACCAGAGCTCAATACAGATCTCACCAGGCTGCGTACAGATCGTACTAGGCTGCGTACAGACCTCACCAAGCTGCGTGTACAGATCTCACCAGGCTGCGTGTACAGATCTCACCAGGCTGCGTGTACAGATCTCACCAGGTTACATCCTGGTGACACCTATACGCAGCCTGGTGCTACCTGGACGCAGCCTGGTGCCATTTGGACTCCAGATGTCACCACGCTGCTTCCAGATATCACCAGGATGCATCCAGATCTTACCAGGCTGCGTCCAGATCTCACCAGGCTGTGTCCAGATCTCACCAGGCTGCGTCCAGATCTCACCAGGCTGCGTCCAGATCTCACCAGGCTGCATCCAGATCTTACCAGAGCTGCATCCAGATGTCACTAGGCTGCTTCCAGATCTCACCACGCTGTGTCCAGATGTCACCACACTGCGTCCAGATGTCACCAGGCTGCGTCCAGATGTCACCCGTTGCATCCAGATGTCACCAGGCTGCGTCCAGATGTCACCAGGCTGCCAATGAGTCTCTCCAGTGCTGTGTATAGATGTCACCAGGGCTGCCTATTGGGTCACTCCTGCGCTGCTGACAGGTGCTGTGCTGAGCCCTCTCTACGGGCACATAGTGAGCCGAACGGAGCGGGTGCCATTCACTTGCCCTCTCCGAGGCTGTATTCGCGGTGTGAGGTTGCCTCGAGCAGTACCTGCATCAGGAATCAGGAGGAGGAGACGTGGGACCTGGCAGGCAGTGTCAAAGACAGCTATTGACAGGTCCCCGGAAGGCTGCTTTAGGACTCCACAAGCGCAGGATCTGAGGCAGCCGATCCGATAAAAAAATGTAAAGGGCCAGTATCGGCCTTCAGCATCGGGGCATTTCACGAGTACAAGTACTCATGAAAATGCCCTGTATCGGCCCAGATACTGATACTAGTATCGTTATCAGGACATCCCTATATCTTGCCTTGCCTAAATGGTTAGTTTATGGTACACAATGGTCCATCCTCGGTCCATGTTCATTGTGCTCATTGCCTCAGTGGAATATAGTAGCCTGTGTTTCACCACTTCCTTCTTTAGCTCCTCCTCCGCTAGATCTGGCGGTGATGTGTTTTGTCTTGGAGTGCATACGTTATTTCTGACCAACAGTCTTTTTTTCTCCACAGGCCAGACTTCCTCATAATTGTGGCCCTTGTACCGGTGTGGGTCTATACCTTTGGTTCTGTCTCTCCTGGTGGGGCACAGGAAATTCTGCCCCTTGCCTACTTATAATTCTGCAGTATTCCCTCTTGAATCCTCCAATTGGTAAGTGCTGATTGTTGATGGCTGCTTGCCTGGTTTTCTCCTATCACATGCCCTAAGTATTTTTAGTCTTACTATTGCTTAATTTCTTACTGCAGCATTCCAATATGAGCCAAGGCCATTTTGTCATTTTTGCCAAGTTGTCTTTTGGCCTGGCCATTATACTGAAAACAGTGCTGGCTAACGGGCATATCCTCACTTTTTTCCTTAAGGGGAAGTTGAAGAATAAGCAGAAAAATAAAGCCAAACCACCCCAAAGATCTCCTTCTCCTCGCACAAAGATACACTTCCACATCCACAATGTAGGAGGTCACTAGTTGTCAGGCACAGTTCACTTAGGAGACTGTCACCAGGGTCATATTAAGTTTGTGGAGCTGAATCCCTACCTTCCAAACTGTTATGTGGTGCTTGCCTTAAAGGGATATCCTCCGGCCAAGACTTACAGCAAGGTAAAATCCTAAATCCGAAAAGAGGTGTCTGAAGCACTGAAAGAATACGCCTGTCAGGGGAGCAGTTTCCAAAAGACCTAAAGAAGATACTCACTCAGTGCTCAGTCAATAGGGGTTCCTTTATGTAGTACACTTGGGTAGTGAATATCAAAATGAGAGGATACAGACTAGAATTTAAATCCCAGCCACCCAAGTATTTCTTTCTAAAAACTTAAATTCCAAAATCACCAGAGAAAAAAAAGACTGAATATTTATGCTTAAGAATTGCGACAGTCACAGGCCATGGTTCCATTGACGACTAAGGAAAGGAGGAAGGGTGTATGCTCCTTCATCTTTCTAGTCATGAAGCACTCATGCAAATACAGACAATTGTTAGACTAAACAGCAAGACAAGACACAGAGAGCGCCTCCATCGCATAAAAACTTTTTAATAAACGAATAAAAAATGGTATAAAGGTACTCACAAAGGACGAAAAAAAACAGGCATAAAAGGGTCAGAACGAAAGGTGCATATCCAGCGATTTACGCCTTTCAGAGGTCACGCCTCCTTCCTCAGAGCCAATTGGTGCTGAGGACTGAGGCGTGACCTCTGAAAGGAGTAAATCATTTCACTACCAGGGAAGACCAACAGCGGCTGGATATGCACCTTTCGTTCTAACCCTTTTGTTCTGTCTTGCAGTGCTGAGGTTGTTCTGAACCTGGTGAGAGCCGCCCCGTTATCGCCCTGCACTCCTGAACATCATTAAATAATACTCTCTTGAACCAAAATCTGCTGGCGTGGTGTTTGATTCTGTCTGCTGTTAGACTAAACACCTATATGTACAAAGCTTCAGGAAGAAGTCCTAAGAAATAATAAACTCTACAGTTCATCGCTGAGATTGGATGATTTCTATAACTCTAGCAGATGCCTATTTTTACATCCCCATATCACAAGATCATCAGCGATAACTCAGATTTGCCCTAGGCCATCAGCAGTATCATTTAGCTATGTTACTTTCAGCCTCTACTCAGGTTAGAAAATCTTTCCAAGGCTCAGATTCTATCAGTTGTAGCTCTTCTGAGACTTTGTGGCCTATACACATATTTATCTGGATAATTTACTGATACTGGAGCATGTGAAAGCGTGTCTGATTCATCTGTGGAAAGTTCTACACACTCTTGACAGGTTTAGCTGGCTAGCCAACATTCAGAAGAGCCAACTCCAGCCTTCTTAGAGCCTAGGGTACCTCGGCATGGTGTTTAATAAGGTTTAGAGAAGAGGTTATCTTTCAGACAGATTGTCAGAGAATCCAAAACAATGATGCATGCTGCCTCTTGAAAAGGCAGACTTTGTTCGAGCTACATTAGTTCTTCTCGCCTCCTCCTTGCTGCAGTTCCTTGGGCTCATTGGCACCTGGATCCATTTTTCTTTTTTGAACCAGTGGGACCGAATATCATTGGATCAAATTAATTTTCTATTTCTTCTGCCTTGTCTTAGGAATACATTTTTACTTGCAGTATCCTGAAGTCCCACACTTTTTGTCTTTTGTACTCGCTGTGTCCTATTGGTAAGACATTAAGGGTGATCCAGGAATACGGAAATTTTTTTCATAAATGCTGCAAATTACCTTTCTTTCCTTAATTTCAGCATAACTGGATTTATACTCTAGTTAGGGGTTGTGGGGATGGAACAACCAATTGGTATGCTGATGTGAGCAAGAGCCAGGAAAGAAAAATTATGGTATCTATGGAAAATTATTTTCCATAACTTCTCTCATTACTATTTGCTTACCTTGTTGGGTCTAAGTTTTTCCAAAGTCTGCTTTTAGTACATATAATATTATTCTGGTTATTTTGCAATATAATGTATTATCAACCATTGTTCTTAAACATCATGGACATAAAGGGGGTTATACACTTAGCTGCCGAAGGCAGCCGAGTGAATAACCGAGCGAAAGGCAAGTGAGCCGAAGGCTGTTCATCGTACATCGGCTAAAATCAGCCATACATCGGCTGCCCTGCATGTTCGGCTGAGCCAAAGTGCAGAAGGAGTTCGACTCAGCCGATCCAACATCTGGATTGGTTGAGCCAATGCTCCGGCAGCTCACTCGCTGCCATTCGCCCCGCTGAGCGGCATTTGGCTCCTAATTTCGCCCAACTGTTTCTGATTGGTTGGCACCTAGCTGCTGTACGGGCTATAGTGAATAGCCCGTACAGCAGCCCTTCGGTTCAACTGAACCGAAGGGCAGAGGCGGCTGAAGGAGCCAAAGGATCAGCTGAAGCTACGGCTGGATCCTTCGGCTAATTAGTGAATAAACCCCAAAGTAATTAATACAGAAATGCCAGGATGGCTCTCCTCTTCTTGGGATATATTTGGTTATTTCAAAATGATATTACTATTAGCAGCACTGGTTTATTAGTGAACTCTGTACTCTCATTACAGGTCTGCAAAACATTTTTTTTCAAGAGCTGTTTTGGTTATTCCACGTAATCTTTATGTTTTTTGGTGCACTGAATCCGAAAATGACCTCCATGTCATGGGACATCACGTTTCCTGACAATTTAGGTAACTATGTTAAAAAAGGCAAAACCTCTAAATAAATGGAAATAGACTTATAAAATTTAAGTTTTATTACAATATTTTCATGAAAATCCTTTTTTGAACTGAAATGAGCTCAACTACACACACTAAACTCGATTCTTCTTCCTTGCGAGGCTCCTCTTGCTGCATTTACGCTTGTGAGTAGCATCTGGAATGTCTCTCTGAAGCATCCAACAGTAGTCTGCCATCATTGTAATGCTCCATTTTCCCTGGTATCTCCTTTCCATCTCTTTAATGTCTTGGTGGAATCGTTCACCTTGTTCCTCACTCAGAGCTCCCAAGTTTTCAGGAAAGTAGTCAAGGTGGGACTGGAGGAAATGCACTTTCAAACTCATCAGGCAACCTAAAGCTTGAAATGCTTTCAGCATTCTTCCGACTATCTTTTTGTAGTGAGGATCTTTGTTATTGCCTAAAAATTTCTGTACGAGTTCTTTAAATGCAATCCACCCTTCTTTTTGAGGATCCGTCATGGTATTGACAAACTCTTGATCAACTATAAGCCTTCTAATGTCTGGTCCGACGAACACACCTTCCTTCAATTTTGCCTCCGACAGGCATGGAAACTTGATGACCAAGTATTTGAAGCATTCTCCATCTCTTGGAAGTGATTTTACGAATTGCTTCATCAATCCCAATTTTATGTGGAGAGGTGTTAGAAGAACTTTATGGGAAGGTACCAAAGTTTATCGGAAGACATTTTTTTCACCGACTGTTAGCACCCTCCGCTGCCAACTCTTCTTGGTCCAGTGATTTTGTCGGTCTTGACTGTCCCATAGACACAGAAAACAAGGGTATTTGGTATACCCAGCTTGTTGCCCGAGCAGCATGCACAAGACCTTCAAGTCCCCACACACTTGCCAACCATGGTCTTCATATTTAAGTTTACGAAGAACCAATTCCAAGTTCTCGTAGGTTTCCTTCAAGTGTACGGAATGACCTACAGGTATGGAAGCGTAAAAACCGTTGTGGAGTAAAACTGCTTTGAGACTTCTTTTTGAAGAATCTATAAAAGGACGCCATTGCTCTGAATCATATTGGATTTTAAATTGACCCATCAGACCTACGACATCGATGCAATAAACCAACTTGTCTTCCTGGGTGAAATAAGGAACGAACTCCTTTTCACGATGTCTGAACCATGAAGATGACACTCCTGGCAACAATAAATTCCTGCTTTTCAGCCTTGATCCGAGTAACTCAGCGGCATCTTTGGGAAGATTTAAGTTTCTTACCAAATCATTCATCTCCTCCTGAGAAAACATTTGATACTTGATTCGTCATCTGGTTCAGGTATGACTTCACCTTCATCGGAGCTAGGTATCTCTTCCAAGGTAGCAGGGGGCTTGGGTACTGGTATATCTGTGCCATGGGGGATGGGACGAATTGCCGAGTAAAGATTGGGGTATGAAATGGAATGCTTCCATTTGGAATTAAACTCTTTCACATCGCATGAACAAAAGTAACAGTCATCACTATATGTTTTTTTTTTTAAAATTTCGGTAATTTTTAGTAAAAAAATAAAACCCCCAGTGGTGAATAAATACCACCAAAAGAAAGCTCTATCTGTCCCCAAAAAAGGGTATAAAATTCATTTCAGTACAGCGCTGCGTGACGGAATAAATGTCAGTCAAAGTACCGCAGCGCTGAATACTGAAAAATGGCCTGGATGGGAAGGGGGTTTAACACCGCGGATGTCAACTGGTTAAAAACCCATAATATAAAAAAATACAAAAAATTTAAAAAAATGATATATTTGAAGACAATTTTGGATGTTGTGGCAAATCATGACGTCTAGGAGTTTTTTCAATATTTTATTTGTTTTCAGCACACCAAATACATGAAAATTAGATGAAAATAATCAAACAGCTTTTTAGTCGCAGACCTATGTATAATTTAAAAGCTAAATTAATGCACTTAATGTATTCAATTAAGTTTTGCAGAGCTTTAGAGTGGCTAAAACGTCTCTTTTTAAAGTTTTTTCATTTCTTCAACCCCCACCCCAAAATATTTGTATTACCTGTTGATCCTGCCAGTAGTTCTGTCAATTTTCAACTTCGTTTAACAGCATAACAACGTTGTTTGTTCTGCAATCTGCAATAAAAATGCACAGCGCT
>NW_017306974.1:231058-318873 GCF_000935625.1 Nanorana parkeri | reverse complement strand
GGGGGGGGGGGGGGGTGATTTATCAAAACTGGAGCAGACAGAAACTGGATCAGTTGTCTGTGGCAACCAATCAGCTTCTATCTTCATTTTTTTCAATTAAGATTTGGAAATGAAACAGAGAAGCTGATTGGTTGCCATGCACAGCTGCTCCAGATTTTGTCTGCTCCAGTTTTGATAAATTCCACTGCCTGTTGTTAGGAAAGTCTTAGATTGAAATGTAATTTTAAATGGACTTTAAAATATAATTAAAGTAGATCTCAAGACTAATATATATATATATACTGTATATACACACTATATTGCCAAAAGTATTGGGACGCCTGCCTTTACACGCACATGAACTTTAATGGCATCCCAGTCTTAGTCCGTAGGGTTCAATATTGAGTTGGCCCACCCTTTCCAGCCACAACAGCTTCAACTCGCCTGGGAAGGCTGTCCACAAGGTTTAGGAGTGTGTCTATGAGAATGTTTGACCATTCTTCCAGAAGCGCATTTGTCAGGTCAGGTACTGATGTTGGACAAGAAGGCCTGGCTCGCAGTCTCCACTCTAAGTCATCCCAAAGGTGTTCTATCGGGTTGAGGTCAGGACTCTATGCAGGCCAGTCAAAATCCTCCATCCAAAACTCGTTCATCCATGTCTTTATGGACCTTGCTTTGTGCACTGGTGCACACTCATGTTGGAACAGGAAGGGGCCATCCCCAAACTGTTCCCACATAGTTGGGAGCATGGAATTGTCCAAAATGTTTGGTATGCTGATGCCTTAAGAGTTCCCTTCACTGGAACCAAGGGGCCAAGCCCTACCCCTGAAACACAACCCCACACCATAATCCCCCCTCCACCAAACTTTACACTTTACACAATTCAGTCAGGCAAGTACCGTTCTCCTGGCAACCACCAAACCCAGACTCATTCATCGGATTGCCAGACAGAGAAGCGTGATTCTTCACTCCAGAGAACACGTCTCCACTTCTCTAGAGTCCAGTGGTGGCGTGTTTTACACAACTGCACCCGACGCTTTGCATTGCACTTGGTGATGTAAGGCTTGAATGCAGCTGCTCGGCCATGGAAACCCATTACACAAAGCTCTCTACACACTGTTGTTGTGCCAATCTGAAGGCCACACAAAGTTTGGAGGTCTGTAGCTATTGACTCTGCAGACAGTTGATGACTTCTGCGCACTGTGCGCTTCAGCATGCACTGACCCCCGCTCTGTCATTTTACGTGGCCTACCACTTGGTGGCTGAGTTGCTGTTGTTCCCAGTTGCTTCCACTTTGTTATAATACCACTAACATTTTACAGTGAAATATTTAGTAGCAATAGTAATTTTTTTTACTTTACTTTTAGGGGCTTCAGGGAAATATTAAGGGTCTAAACAGACCCCTGATATTTCCCTTTTAAAATAGAAAAAGAGATTGAGAACACAGAGTCCTCAATCTCTTTTTCTGCAGCCCCAGTTATAAATGAACAGGAATCCTCTATAATGAGTGTTCCTGTTCATTCATAACTTGTGGAGATAGTATGTTTTCATATCCACAATCATGAATGAACAGGAGGTGATGTAGATCACTTCCCATTCATTCATAATTGAGGATATAGTAAACATACTATGTCCTCAATTATTTACAAACACTCAGTGATCACTGATCACTGAGTGTTTGTACCACTCTCCTTCCTGACACACTGTCACAGGAGGCAAGCGATGCGGGGAGGAAAGCTTGATCTGACAACTGACTCCTCGCCTGCACCCCCGAGCCAGCCTCTTGTGACAGCACTGGCTGTCTTTGCCCACACAGGCGCTCTCCTGATCTGTGACAGGAGGCTGAGTGGTGCGGGGAGGAGAGACTGCTCACAGCGCTCTCCTCCCGCAGCACTCGGCCGCCTGTGACAGTTTCTCTCCTCCCCACTGGGACACAGAGCGGCACCCAGTGGGGAGGAGAGAAAGCAGTGATGCGCCGCTATTTTGGCCAAAAAATTGCAATTTCGGGATTTTGCTAATAGTACAATTTTCGTCCGATTTGTTTCGGCGGCCGATATATCGGTGCATCCCTATATATACAGTATATATCCATTATTAATGTATCATCCCCCAGTTCCAGCTAATGGTAATTGGTAGGGTGAATGGAGGGTCATTTGTTCTTTTCAGTGCAGGCGATCTTTGGGGACTAACTGAGTCTGTCAAGTGTTAATTAATTAGTGTTCTGGTTAGGAATGCACCGAAATTTTGGCTGCCGAAAATGGCACTTTTGGCAAAATGCAGTAAGTGCCATGATGGATGAAAATGCGGCCGAAAATTCAGTGCCTCCCAGCTTCTCTCCTCCCCACTAGGCGCCGGTCTGCATGCCTTCCAATGCAGCGGCCAGCACCCAGTGGGGAGGAGAGGAGGCTTCAGGATGCCGACCAGTGGGGGAGGAGATCACTGTCAGCTTTGCAGGAGGCCAAGCTCCCTCCCACACCTCCCAGCTTGGCCTCCGATATCAAGATGGAGAGCGGTGATAGGAGGAGGCTCTGTGATGCCACAAGAGGCAAAGCTCTCTTTCCGCACTGCTCAGCTCTGCCTCCTGTGACAGCCAATTCAGGATGAAGAGCGGAGTATAAAGATTCAGCAATGCTTGTAAATGTCATAGTGTTAGTTACGATGTACCAGTTATGAATGAATGGGAAGTGATCTACATCACTTTCTGTTTATTCATGATTGTGGACATAGTAACTCGTACTATATCTACAATTAGACATGCTCACCAGCAAAAAAATGTTTTCGTTTTGATTCGGATTTTGCTTTATTTAGTTTTCCGGAATTTGGGTCCTAAAGTCAATTCGTTTCGGAATTCGGACCAAATTAGTTAGCGGTAATGCGTATGAAATTTCGTTTTAGTTTCGTTTTCGTTTCGTTTGATGCAGCAAAGTTACATTTAAGAGGGAAAAAAGTTTTTTTTGTTCTCAAATGTCACTTTGCTTCAACGAAATTTCGTCCAAAAAAAACGAATCGGAAATTCGGATTAATTTGCATTCGTTATATCTGTAATTCGGAATTCGGATACATACGAATCTCCGAATTTCTGAAATTTCGTCCGAATTTCAATTCGGAACCAAACGAATCGCACATGTCTATCCACAATGTATGAATGAAGAGGAACACTCAGTATAGAGGCTTATTGTTCATTAAGCGCTGGGACTGCAGAATAAAAGATTGAGGACTCTGTACTCAATCTCTTTTTCTATTTTAAAAGGGAAATATCAGGGGTCTGTTTAGACCCCCTAATATTTCCCTAGAGCTCCCGAAAGTAAGTATAAAAAAAAGAAAAATAAATAAAAATAAAATAATTAAACAATAATTTGACATTTTTAAAAGGTTGGGAAAAGAAATCATTTTCAGCTTTGGCCTGAGAAAATTTTTATTTATCTAAAAATTCCATTTCGGTGCATCCGTAGTTTTGGTTTTTCTCTTCTAGATCCCTGCCATAAATTCATTACACAGTTAGTTAGTGTTTTGCCAAATATACAGAGCTAATAGTTCAATTAAAGAAGGAATGGATCTATATCTGTGATGACCTATTAAGGTGCACACACCATCTAATCTACCGTGTGTAAATCTAATATCCGTAATATGAATATAAACCAATAATTAAATAAATTAAATAAATACATCTATTAATTAATGGAGGCCGCTCTATTAAATAGATGCTAACCCCGTGCAAAAAATTACAATTTGTGCCAGAAAGATTGTGTCTAGTACTAAAAAATAGTAACTATCCATCATTTCTCACATTTCACATAAAATCCTAATAATGTGTATATCAATTAATTTGTGGTAAGTGCTATATATTAATTGATGTTGATTTAAATATAAATATAAGTGATTACTCTATACATTAAGTGCAAACCTTTTTAAAATGTGCAAAATAGCAAAGTCACTGTACATCAATATCCTCATACATAAATGCATAGGATGGATTTGATTATACTCTAGCCACAAGTGATGAATACCCCCCTGAAGATGTCGTGACGACGAAACGCGCGGGGGCGGGTAGGAAGATACAACTCCAGAAGAGGGAGGAAAATGTAAGTAAGGGGATTTTTAATTTAAGTTCTGCTACGCTGTCTAGTGATGAAGAAAAAGTCCTAAATTTAGGTCTCAAATATGCCCCGATCAATAATTTGAATAAATTTCAGACCCACATAGACATTCAAAAATATATTAGAAAATTAAACATCAAGAAGTATTATTCTTCCTTGCCCACTTCATCTATGAATAAAAATCTCCCAACGAGTAGAAAATATGTACAAACCTCCCTTAAAAACCAATAGGTATTTAATACTAAACTAACGGGCAACCATTTTGTTGAGGTTTTTAAAAACCTGGTAGAAGAGGACATTAAATCATTACAATTCAATAATGCCCCAAATAAAGCCTTTCTCAATAAAGGATTACAAGAATTAGAGAAAAAGAAAGACTTAGTGATAAGACCTGCCGACAAAGGGGGAGGGGTAGTCATAATGGACAAAGACTATTATGAGAAAGAAATGGTTAATATATTGAATACACCTGACACATACAACAATTAATTAATTAATGAGTGATCCACACAAAAAAGCACTCATAACGTAAAAGGAAAATGATTATTTGATATACATACTGATGATAGATATATGGTCCTATCATCTATTTCCTTCCAAAGATCCATAAGGATATGAAAACCCCTCCGGGACGACCCACAGTCAGTGGGATAGACTGCCTTACTGCTAGATTGGGGGAATACATCGACTGTCATTTGCAGCCGTTAGTAAGCCAAACTAGGGCTTTCCTGAAGGACACTAAAGACATTTTAAATATTCTGGAAGATGTAAAGGGGAATGCAAGTACCCTATTGGCCACCATTTATGTGGCTTCACTATACACGACGATCCCTCATCAGGGTGGCCTGGAAGCAGTACAATGGGCTTTTGATAAATTTGCTGACTACAGGGTTGAACAAAAAGAGTTTATTCTTAAAAGCTTGGAATTTGCAATGTCAAACAACTTCTTTTGGTACAAGAACGATTACTACCTTCAGAGGAAGGGAGCTGCTATGGGTGCAAAATTTGCACCAAGCCTAGCAAATCTCTACATGTCCAAATGGGAAGATGAATATATCTTTAGTAGAGGAATTCAAAATATTACGCTCTGGAAAAGATATATTGGTGATATTATAGTTATGTGGGAGGGAGATCCACACTCTTTACAACTATTTATCGAGGGGCTAAATTCCAACGAATATAACCTTGCCTTTACAAGTAATAGTAGTGATCGGAGTATTCAATTTCAATAAGTGGGAAAAAATTTGAAACTAGAACACATTTCAAACCAACAGATAGGAACGGATATATCCCTATATCCAGCTGCCACCACCCAGTTTGGCTCAAAGGGATCCCCAAAGGAAAGTTAACTCGGATTAGAAGGAACTGTACGAAAGATGAAGAGTTTTATAGACAATCTAATTTCTTGTGTAGCCCCTATAGATATATATATGTATATACGTGCTATTACAGTGATTCATGTTCCTGACTGTGAACAGTTAATGGCCTCGGTGTGCCCTGGAGGCAGAAACTTATGGGAGTTGGAGTGCAGAGCGAAGACTGGGACATTTAGGAGACTTAGGGGGTGGTGACTGCTGCACGCGCTCAGTCTGGGACACCCATCTGAAGAGGACAGATCTGTGTAGCCCTGTGTGGGCTAAGACTGTGTGCAACAGAGCTGTGTGTTCACTTCTGACATATAAGGACACACAGGCTCTGTGCAGCGGTGTATAGAGAGACTGACCTGGGTTTTCTAATTAGTATTGGGGTACCCAGAACTCATTACCATCACAGAGAGGAATAAATCCCCAGTATTGGTGGGAGGAAAAAATGGTGCATTGTCAGTGGGAGGATAAACCAGTGGTTTGATGATGGTCAGTGGAAGGAACAATGCCCCACCCCACCCAAGGGATAACAGAGGAGGATAATACCCCTTTTATAACACTGGGACTGCTAATCTGATTACAGTATGCAGGCTTTCCTGCTTTCAGCAAGTGCACTGGTATTACAGAACAAAAGTCAAAAATGTTTGTAAAATGCAAGGCTTTGCAAGCTGACCAAGAAGGCATAATTTGTCTTAACAAAGCTGGGGTTTCGGGGCTTTGCCTTTAAAAGATTTCACTATCTACATTTAAAGTGAAATTACTCTGAGTGCAACCAATCAGCTGTTATCTTTCATTTTGAAAGCTTAACTTAAGAGAGGAACTGATTGCTTGCCATGGGCAACTGCTCCAGATTCTGTCTGCTCACGTTTTAACCCCCCCAAGATTTTTTAGTGCTCCGGTTTTAGCTATTTTTACAAAGTGTATCTAAAGTTCGTTTTTAAGTGTCTAAATGGTTGCACTTGTGCACTTTCTATTTGTTAATGTTAGAATTTCAGATTGAATTCATGTTAGACTTTTTAATTCAAGAAAATATGGCAATCTAAGTATACAGTACGTACAAATACCACAAAGTGGTTTTTAGACATTAAAACACAATGTAAGATATATTACACCAAGCTTCTCAAAAAATATTATATAATATACTATTGAAGTTTTTTTTTCCTGCAATAGCACTCAAGAGATGACTTGAAAGCTACTTAGCATGTTATGTTTGTGTGCTGTTTAAATTCACTGTACAATTCTGTAAAGTGGAACAAATCTCAGTAGGAAATTATGTAAATATGTGAGACAACGGAAGAAACCGGCAAAAATGTCCAAACAATTGTAACATCATGTATTACAGTATGCAGAAATGTGCGCACCATTTGTGCAGAATCATCAATTACACAAAGACCCTCTGGGATTTAGGGGGACATTAATACCAGCTGTGTGTTAGGTGCTGGACCCCCTTCAGCTATCATGTTAGCCCCCTATGTAATAGAAATAATGTTACGTCTAAAAAACAAAAAGTAAAAAAAAAAGTCCCCCACTCCTGCATGCACACACATATAAACGTGCAAAAACATAGATTACTCCACACATGTTACAAATCACCGCAAATGTCAGGAGTGCAAGCAATAATTCTAGGGCTATTCATTACTGATAACGCTAAACTGATGAGGGGTAAAAGCTTTAAATCGTCGCCTAGGGCCAATTTTAGGTATGGTCGTTGTTTGGCAATTTTGCGGGTGCTCGCAATTTTAAAGCTTAACATGTTTGGTGTCTATTTACCTGACGTGATCCCATCTTTTATATTTTACCAAAAATTTGGGTAAATATAAATGTGTCATAACATGACATAGGGAAAACCGTTAAAAAAAAATGTTGGTACTTTTTCATTATATAGTAAAAAATAAAAACCCCAGCGGTGATTAAATACCACCAAAAGAAAGGTCTATCTGTCCCCAAATGGTATAAAATTCATTTTGGTATATCATTGCATGACTGAATAAATGTCAGTCAAAGTACCGCAGCGCTGAATACTGAAAAATGGCCTGGACAGGAAGGGTGTTTAACTCCTTGCTCTTCAAGTGGTTAAAGAATGCTTTCTCCATTTTCTTATGCCACTTGTGGAAAAAGTGAAGGTAGTGTCTGTTGTCTGACCCCAATTGTTTATTCTAGATCACCCAAGAGTTCAGGGCATCACTAAGGCCTGGTTCACACCCAGGCGTTTTTGAGCAGTAGAAAAAGAGCTTCAAAACGCCCAGCACAAAAAAATCCCATGATTTTCAATGGTCCCTGTTGACACTTGAGCAGCAAAATGCCAAATGCAGAAAACAGTACATGAGCTCATTTTGGCAGTTTGCAGCTGGTTTCCCCCCTTAGGCCCCATTCACACTGAGCGACATGAAAATTGTGCGATTTTCCGCACGATTTTATATGAGCGATATTGAGTGACTTTTACCTATTGGGCTGTATGCAATCAGGAGCAAAATCGCTCGAAATCGCTCGAAAAAAGGGTCATGTAGGAGCGACAAGCGATACTGAGCGACGATATGTGAACAGCTCCATTGAAATGGATTGGAGAAGCTACATAGAGCGATATCGCGTGAAAATATGAGCGATATCGCTGCAAAAATCGCTCGATAAATCACTCAGTGTGAATGGGGCCATTCACACTGAGCGATTCGCAAATTGCGCGTTTGTCGTGCAATTTGCATTTTGTGTGATATCGCACGATTTGCGTTTTGCACGATATCGTGCGGTTTGTCGCGCAATATCACGCAAATGGTTGCATTGAGCAAACTAGAATCGCGGCAAAATCCGCTCGAAAAAGGGTCCTGCTGTAGCGACGCACAACCCGCGACCCGGTAAATATCCGCAATATCGCACGGATTTCCGCGCGATAAATCGCTCAGTGTGAATGGGGCCTTAGACTTCAATGGAAACGTCAGGAAATGCACATCAGAATCATTTTTGTGTGCATTTTTGCACATTTATACAAGCGTTCATTCATTGACCACAATGTTTCTTAAGCTGCCAGTTGAAACCAGCATTTTGAATGTTCCAAATGTGCATAAATGTGCAAAAAGACGCTAACTGAACCCGCGCGTACAAATGAGTAAAAACGATGCCGCCTTGGCGTGAACCTGTAAGACCCTGCATCTATTTTTATTTCTGTCAACTACTGATTGTATGAACATTTTATTGACCAGCAAATTATGCACTTGAGCACCAAAATGGCCTAGGAAAAATGGCCTAGAATGCATGGCAATGAGGTTAATTTTATCCCAGAGATGGGCTTTAAATAGTTCTATGGCCAAGTAGCAGCAGCAGTCAACAACTCCAATATGCACTAGAACAGCAAAGCAGAGAGCTTTTGTATCCGGTAGCATCTAATCTGACACCTACAAAAAGGGGAGCAGGCTCATGAGCACAGAGAATTGCAGCAAATAAACAGTCCTTATCTTTTAATTAGAGAAAGTGCTGACATAAATGCAGTGAGGAAGAAAGAACTCCAACTCCTATGGTTAACTCTCATCCACTAAATTTCTCTAAATTAAAAAAAACATCCAGAAAGTCATTATTAGAGATATTCCTGTATTTCTTGCCCCACAGCATGATGCTTTGCGGTAGTGCTACTGACACTTATTTTTTAATAAGATTTTTATTTCTCTGATTTTGGAAAGAGATCTGCAAATACATTTTAGGCATCTCAGTTTCCCTGAATTTGTAGCCTTTGATTATCTTTTTCTGTTAAATCACACCTGGAAATGTTGGCCATTTGCAGCTATACTAATGCATGCCTTTAAAAGAATGATCTCAGTATATAGTATTTAAAGCATAACTCTAGTCAAAACTTAATTTTAAACAGGATGGGGTAGGGTAGAACACTGTATCTAATGTTATTGCAATCGATGACCCCATTGGGGAGAGTCCACATAATTTTCTGTCAGAACAGGAAGAAATGTGAAATCTCTCCTACAGAGACCCCAACCTGAAAAGACTCATTTCGGGGAGGTGCCCCCCCCCCATCTGCAGGGGGAATGGAGGAGAGGGCACCTCCCTGAAATGATGGCAGATAGTAGAGGAGCTAATGCTTCCCCTGCTATCTGTTGTTTTCTTTTTGTATTCTGACAGTGTCAGGGTACAATGCACAGGCGTCTTCACACTACATGCAGGTACCCACGCAGGATGACCAAATGAATATGCCCACACTGGATAGGGTTATATGCACACAGTTTATTTGTTACACAGAAAACAAAACTACAAACCCCCTCAACCACCCACAGGTTTAGCAGTGAAGTAACAAAAAACCACGGTTGGGACAAACACACCTACAGCCAGGGGGAACAGCAACAAAGAGGGGTAACAGGACTGCAGATAGACAGCAGGCCTCAGGATACAGGAAGAGTGGTCAGGTACAAGCCAGGTCGTTAACAGGAGAGCAGCTCAGTACAGGAACAGGACCCAAGAAGAGTGGTCAGGTAACAAGCCGGGTCGGTGACAGGTTTGCAGATAGGAAGCATGGTTCAGGTTCCAAAGCACAGGACATGGGAGTCAGTCAGGTGCAGGCAACGCAATACCGAGCCACCTTCCTGACTGCAGGGAGGGCCTAAATACCCTCCCAGGAAGTACCAGGTGATGGGATGATCAGTCACAGCCTGGGCACACCCGCAGGTGAGTACTGGAGCTGCAGGTCTCCAGCACCACCCAGTGATGGTCTGGTTCCTGGCAGTTCCTGGCTGCTGGGGACACCCGCAGGCGGGCACAGGAACTGCAGGACCTGGCTCCAGCGCCACCTGGGGGTGCTCTGGATCCTGACAGACAGCGGCTATCGTCGGAATACAGGTCTCCAGCACCACCCAGTGATGGTCTGGTTCCTGGCAGTTCCTGGCTGCTGGGGACACCCACAGGCGGGCACAGGAACTGCAGGACCTGGCTCCAGCGCCACCTGGGGGTGCTCTGGATCCTGACAGACAGTGGCTATCGTCGGAATACAGGTCTCCAGCACCACCCAGTGATGGTCTGGTTCCTGGCAGTTCCTGGCTGCTGGGGACACCCGCAGGCGGGCACAGGAACTGCAGGACCTGGCTCCAGCGCCACCTGGGGGTGCTCTGGATCCTGACAGACAGCAGCTATTGTCGGAATACAAAAAAAAAACAAAAAACAGATAGCAGGGGAATGATTAGCTAGGCTCCTATTGGCCATTTCAAATTGCAACAGCCAATAGCAGACTAGTTATTGTAACTGCCCACTGCTGCTGTCAATCAGCAGAGGAGGACCTGAAGGAGAACTTAAAGAAAAAAAAACGCAGCAGATAGCAGGGGATCCCAGAAAGGTGTACTCTGCTAGATAGACCAGAGCAAACTTTTCCGGGATAAAATATTTCACTCCCGGGCAATCAGGGAGCCGATATCTTTTAGCGGGAGACTCTCGGCACGTCTGGGAGAGTTGGGATGTCTGCTCCAGCTGGAACACAGACCGCAACAAAACACTTATTTTTCATTTATACAGCCTCTCCCCTCATTTCTTTGCTGTCAGAGGGATGGGAACTAAAATCTCCCCAATTATTATTATTAATATACAGGAATGATATAGCGCCAACAGTTTGCGCAGTCTTTTTTTAGGTCTTTCCAAAACTCAAAGTAGAAAGATTCGCCTGAAGCTGGGCTTTAGGATAGATCATCCTTCACTTTTCTGCATTTTCTGGCCTGGATATGTAACTGTTTTGTTGATTCTCTGGTTTCAGTACTTTCTTTGTCACTGACCCAGAAGTACTTGTAGCACTCAACCCCGAAAGAGCCGCTGAATATGAACTAGGGCTCTCCTACCTGTTTTGCCAGCCACCAGCCCTTTTCTCAGCTCCAGCAACACTGACACTCCAGAACAGAACAGGCTCGAGTCGTAGGGTCTTTTGAGCATTTATTTGCACGGTAGCAACTAGGAGATACGGTTACGCTGGGTTCACACCTTAGCGTATTGGAAACTCGCGTTTGCTGCGCGTTTCTTACCGCGCGGTTTTACCGCGATTTGCGGTAAAAGAAACGCGCGGCAAAAGCGAGTTTCAGAGGGGGCATCCGGCTCTATCCCGATGGATGCAGCGGGATACGCGTGTTAATACGCCCCAAAGAAGCTCCTGTACTTCTTTGGTCGTATGGCGTTTTACCACGCGATCGTACGCGCGGTAAAACGCACAGGTGAGAACCATGCCCATAGGCAAACATGGGTTTTCACCTGTTGCGCGTTTTACCGAGCGTAGGAACGCTCAGGTGTGAACGGGGCCTTAGGGTTGCAGGATACCCGAGCAATCAAAAATAGAGGACTATGTATTCTTTCTTAGTAAGAGCTTGTAATAGTAGCACAAGGTCCTATATGAGCGACCAGTAATAAGTAATAGCACCAGAGAACAACAAGAAATCATCCAGGACTCTGAGAGAGAACTGTCACAGGACTTGTAGTGCACCAACTGGCTTCTCTTCTGTATAGTACCTGAGATTAGGGTGAGGGTTCTCTTACAGGGTCCAGACGGTAGCTCTCACCAGCTCCTTTGCAACACTCAGCAATAAGTTGATAAGTTGATTCCACCTCCAGCCCAGCTTCCATCAGGTTTCCTTTCCAGTAGCATTTAAGGTCACATGCCACATGCTGATGCCTAGAGCAGGCATTTTGTAGTATCTTAGGCCTCTAGGCCCCCCAGCATCTGCCACATGCTGAGGCCTGGGCCAGGCATCCTGTAGCACACAGACCTCCTCCCAAGGAGAGCCCCTAGGGGAGAGAGTGAGTTCTGGAAGGTGTCCCCAAACATTTATCACCTTCCTCCAGCCATACCTCTGAGTCAGCCTGCTCAGTGATTGGTCAGAGTCAAATGCATAATCACAGTCTGAGGATGGATCTTCCCTCACTGTATGCTGAGGCCCCAACCCAGCAACATGGGGACACAATCAAACCACCAGACTCAGGGAAACCTACAGAATTCAGAGAAATCAGCATCCAGATATAAACTAAATTTAGTAGCGACATAGCAGAGGGCGCTACATACTTATTTGCATACCTGTTCTAGACTAGTGATACAAAGTTCTGGGGGAAAGAAAGTTAGCATGGAGCCAGGCAACAAGCATTTGATTACTGAGAAATCAGCAATGGATATCGATAGTCTAGAACCCAATAATGGTTCCTGCAGTATTACTGTACTCTGTCTAGAAAAATTGTTCTTTATCATAGTTTGTGGTGCTTTCTGCCTGCTCCACGATGGATTGTTGTTCAAGGGAAAATGTAATGGTTTTGGGTCCATTTTATTGTGATTGTTTTTAAGTTGATGCTTTAAAACCGATAATTATTTATTTTTTTGTACTAAGAGAGAGCACAGCAGTAATTGCCTTTTTAAGGCACCCTGTCTCTCATTGAAATCTTAGATGGAGCTGACAGAAGGAAGGGGAAGAATGGAGGAGTCACTTCTCTGACTCATTCACTTGTGTGGGAAAATCTTAGTTTGAGCTATTGATCTCTGTAAACAGGCGGTCAAGAAAAACTAAAAACACACGTGGAAAAAAAAGCCTAAAGATTTACATGCTGGATGGATATAAGAATGCATACTATATAATAGATTCATATACAATATGTTCATATTGATTTTGTCTGACTATATTTTTTAATCGTAATCACACACATGATGCTTTGTTGCTGCCCCCTGCAAATGACTTTTTGTTTCTTTCAAAAAATTGGTTCAAAAGATCTTTTTCAAGACACACATTAAAGATGCATGCCAAAGACAGTGTTTTTATTACATTTATATTGTAATTCCTTCCTAATTACATAATTCTAATTAACAGCTTTTGTTCATCTGTACATTCCATGAACACTGCTTTGACACTGAATTTAAAAATGGCAACTGGTGCTTCTAATAGTTTGTTAAATTTCAAAAGGAAAGTATACAGTATAAAGTATTACAGTGTTTACCATAAATTAGTTTTTCATGCTAACATTGGTCTCAGTAGCTCAATGCAATCTCTCTGCTTCAACAATTATTGCGATAAGGGGGTTGATTTACTAAAGGAGTATAGCATGTGCACTTTGCAAAGTGAATTATGACTTTGTAAGGGAACCTTCACTTAGGTTAGTGAATGTGGTGATCAAATCATGTGGTGTGCTAGTAAAACTAGTAATATTTTTCGGTATATTTCCTTGCACATGATTGCATTCGGTTCGAATTCGAACTTTAGAACATCCAAAAAGTTTGAATTCAAACTCAATGCAAGTCTATGGGGGTAGACCTCAAAATCAATTGACCCCTTTAAGAGGGGTTATATGCAATTTATTGGCCATAAAAGGTGTATGGGGATTCGGGCACTGCCCTGGGGGACAGGAATCAATGAAAAAAACACTTTTAAAAAATACAATTTTTAAAGGAGCAGTGATTTTAACATCACTTAAAGGGTAACAATAAAAATGAAAAAAATCATTTTAATATTGTGCCTGGGGGGTCCCCTTGGCCTGCCTGTAAAGTGGTAAATCTGTACGATGTATAGAATCTGCTGCGGCAAAACTGACATTTACAAAGAAAAAGAAATTACTTTTATTTTTTTTTTAAAAGCATGCAGGTCCCCCTCCCAAACAATACCAAAATGGGGGGGGCGTGGGGTCCCCCCTAAAATTCCATACCAGATCCTTGATCCGAGCATAGACCTAGCAGGGCCGGAAAGGGAGGCAACGAGCGAGCAGCCCACACACCCTCCCTGTAATTATCGATCGCCGCAACCTACGACGGCACAATGACGCGTGTGTGGGGCGCTGCTGCGTTCCACCCTGGAACGCAGAAGCGCCGAGAGGAACGTGCGTCTCCGCCCACCCGCACTTCCTCGTGTGTTAAAAGACGGCCCGGGGGAGTTGCACTGCATTCCTTTATTTGGGAGTCGGCGCCTGCAACTCCCAACCCCCATCACTGATTGCATCCACAAAACCCCTGTTTGGAAGGATCCGACCGGCCCGTCTCACAGCATCCAGGAGGCTCCACTAGACCGGACATCTGCTGAGGCACCCCTGCCAGGGAACCGCAAGTACCCTCCAATGTACCGGATAAGTACCTCTCTGCATTTCCTTACTAATGAGACTTTCAGTTTAACCTTAAGCTGGATAACCATGCCCCTCTGTTATTTCTGTATATATCTGTAGCAGTCTGTCTCGCTCTGCCCCTGGACTCTAAGAGGGGCAGCAACGTATTGAAAAAAAATGGAAAGGAAACATTGTCGTAACAAGACTCAATGAGCTGGTAGTCACATTGATGAAAGTATATGAAAAATGCTGACTTAAAGTGACATTAAAGTATACGTTTTTTTCCCCTCCCCCAATGTTAGTGTAAGCACTTACCTTAAATGATGTCTCTTAATCCGATCTTCTTTCCTGTCGTTTTCAGATGTCCCTCCAGCGCTTCTGCAGATCTCCGATCCAGCGCAGACTCCTCTGTGCTTGCTGGCATTTCCTGTCCCACGGTGTCTGCATGCGGGTGCACGCTGTCCATAGACTTACCTTGTGTCTCTCCTCGTCTCCCGGCCCAAACTCTGAACTGCGCATGCGCCCGCTCCAAGATCCTTTTTTTTTAACGTTTTTTGCAAATATCTATGAGACACACACAGCTTACTAGCACGCACAAGGGTGACTGCAAAGCACTCTGCTTGAGAAAGGAGTCACACTAAAACAGAAAGTTAGGACCAGTGCTCAGGGGACCAGCTGATTCTGCAGAGAACTAAAACTTTTAAACATCAGGGAGCAGCATCCATTGTAAGTGATTTCCTCAGCATTAGAAATAACTTAAAATCCTTTTGACTTTAATATCACTTTAAATAAGTCTATTGTGGTGACCTCAAGATCAGATCCCAATTAAATTGCCATAGATGCTGAAATCCATACAAAGGGCTCACCAACATTTTCTTATCATGTATACATCAGACTTAAAATCAGGAGGATTCTAGAGGACAAAATGATGGACAGATTAGAGTGTTGACATCTATGCCAATTACAGACTACGAGATATTTCCAGTGCTCCGTTGCAGAGCATTACCTTCAGAAACGCCACACAAAGTAGCAGTTTCTAGCCCTTTGTTTTTTATAGCCCTGATTGTCTTTATAAGTGGGCACAGGTATACAGTTAATAGGTTTGAGTCACCACTCAGCAGCTAATACAGTTGCCTCTTGCATGCATCTAAAAGGGGTAATTGGCATGATTCACTTTTATGATTAAGTCATTATTTCTTTGAGTCATCTTATGTTTGCAAATAGCTCGAACTGCATAAGGGGGAGGAGGTGCTATTAAAACAGAATGGTTCTGATGCATTAAGCTGTATTAAAACAAGTAGCAAGCTAACAGTGCCTCTTCAAGCATTATTTTCCTGTGTAATACTGTTTGATGCATCAGAGAGGAAAAGTTAGAGGTGCCATTAGCATCTGATTTTTTTCTCTTTGAGAGGTTATAGGGAGTATCAAACTGTTTTTCAGATTTATATATTCCTCTGTTCTGTGTTTGCTTTACCATTTCCTTTCACAAACTGATCTCTGAATTGGAGGCTCAGATTCATTACCATCACCTGAGCAATCTCAATGTTCTGGTGTCTGTAGTGTCTGCATAGCTGTCCATGAGTCTTGGAATTTATCCCAACAAATATAAAACTGCTATTGTTGGAAATGTTTGTAATTTGATGTGTATTTCAGCATGGACTTCTAGAAAAAGCAGTGAACAATCACGCAAAAGAAATGAACATTTTAAGATGTTCTGTACACATATAGTGTATGCCTCCTGGATGCTATATGTCAAAAACATCTGACGTTTTGTAAAGGAAACTCTTAATATTATTAAATGACAAAACTGCTTGTTTAGCAAATATATATTTTTGGCGTTTTTTTAGGTAAAGTATACCTTTAGAAAATAATTAGAGCCCACCTTCCTCTCTAAAGGTGCCCATACACTGTACGATTATCGTATGATAATCACGGGGAATCCCGCGATCGTACGATAATCGCAAAGTGTATGGAAGGTGTACGACCGTTTCTACTATACGATCGCACGTCTTCCGCTGAACAAGCAGGCTGGAAAACACGCCGAGAATTGTACGATTCTCGGCAGGTTAGTGGCGTGCTTGTTCGACAACTGCCGAACGGGCCGGTGTGTGCGCAGGCGCACACTGCCCGTTCAACATTGCAGTCATCGGAAGCCCGCCCCTCAGCGGGGTGGGCTTGCGATGATCGCAAGTAAGATCTGCCTGTCCAAGATGGACAGACCTTTGGGTACTCTGTTTTCCTCCCACACTCCAAAGACATGCTGGATCCTGTCTAAATTGGGCTTGTATGTATGTGAGATAGGGAACTCAGACTGTAAGCTTCTTCAGGGCAGGGACTGATGTAAAAGTGAAGCGCTGCATAAATTGACAGTGCTATAGAAATACCTGCAATAAATAAATATGTCCTCCAGTATCAGTAGGTACCCCAAAAAAATCACTCCTCTCTGAACTGCAAACAAAGTCCAGGAAGAAGGGCTAACATCATGGGGAAGGTTACCTTCAGATGACTTGTCCTTTGAAAGAGGAGGTAGGAAAGATGTTTTCTGTTTCTACTATGAGTTGAAATGGAATAAAGTAAAAAGAAAAATTCTCCACTTTAATTAGAAAAAAATCTAATCCATTTTTTTTCTGTCTGGTCTTCTGCCAAGCCCTTCCTTATGATCAGGGCAGCATTGCATAAATGCTCAGGTAATCTACTTCTGTGCCCTGCTTATTTAAACATGGGCAGCATCATCTGCTGGATCTCTGATACTTCTAAATGCCCCTCTAAAGTGGGCCCTCCTGCTTGGAAAGCGATGAAGTATTGGCTGATTAGGATACTTCAAACAAGAGTACCAGGTGCTCTCTAAAATAAAGATATACATATTAGAATGATATTCATTAATCTATGCACTTTACATGTAGGCAGTCCAATATTTTTTTTAATTAAATGTAGATAAGGTCCTTTATTATGTGAGGGGGTCTTTAGCCTGATCTGACCAGAGAAAGTCATTTTCATTTTTCATTTGTAATTGTAGTTCTCTGCATATGCTAATATAAAAAGGTCTATTTATATTTTTAATTACTGATGCGCCAGGGGACTGCTTTGTTTGCTCATTATAACAGCATGTTGTTTCACAATACACAGTAGACTGATCACGCCTTGCTTATCTTATCTCACTGAGTCTCATCACTAGAGCTTCATTGCAAGCAGATCTGGTACTTCTAGTCATATTCAATAAAAAGAGGGTTCACTCTTAAAATGTGTGCCTGTGCAAAATGAAAAACAAAAATCTAAAGTACATCTTTCTAATACATGTAGATTTCCCCATGTTTTATTCCTCTAAAAAAGTAAAAAAAATACATATTGGTCTGCCAGAAAGCCAGTGCGCTTCTAACTTCCTGTATGATAAACAACATAGTGCCTCTGCTACACTGAAAACCTACCGTATCTCTTGAACCACAAGACTCTGCCTTCCCCCTACCCCTCACCATCTCATTCAACATACACACATTGATTTCTTTCCCAGCAAAACAATGCTGTTGCCTTGACTCCCAAGAGCCTGTCCACACACTCTGTGTAGGGTAAAGAATCTTGAGAGGTATAGTTCTGGGGTACCTACATCCTCGCCCGGGGCCCGCGCCCCTGCTGCACCCCCGGTTGTTACGCCACTGCCTACATCACTAGTAGCATACCTCCTAAGTCTGATGATGATGTCACAGGAAGGAATAAACCCTATTTCTATGCTCTAGAGGGGGAGAGGGAGATTTTTAGGTTAAATTTGGGTGATGCATGGACTTTAAATTTCAATTATTAAGTGCAACAAATCAGACTTTACTCAGACAATAACGTGTTAATTCACATAAGAGGTAGTAGGGTATAAAATTTATTTCAGTACAGCGCTGCATGACGGAATAAATGTCGGTCAAAGTACCGCAGCGCTGAATACTGAAAAATGGCCTGGATGGGAAGGGGGTTTAACATCCCGGATGTCAACTGGTTAAAGTGCATGTGTAGTGTTTTTTCCTTCTTTTTTTTTAGCCTGGTAAACAAGGTTAGACATGTCTTAATATGACACTCTCCCTACAGAAAAGGTACAAAAAATGGCAACTTCAAAATAAAACGCTCAATGCTTACTTATATGGCAAATGGCGCCTAAGATTTTTATTGTCTTTGAGAGCTCCAGTGTCCCAAAGAGCCTTCACCATCTGAGTGTATGATGCCTGGTCCTACTACGTGATGTGGCTCGCTACATCACTACTGTGTCCTGTACTGACACAAGGCTCATTCAAAAGAACCACAGTTCAACAAGCTCACCATGCTTCAACAAGCTTAGCTCTTCAGGAGGGCAAAAATCAGGCAGTGGGACAGGTCCGTGTTAATTATGTATAACAATCATGTGCCGAGCTAAATAAATATATATATACGATTCAGTGAAATATGTGATATAACAATAAGATATATAAGTTTATGCTTTAAAAATATATTCAAAAGAGCACATCAAAACATGAAAAGATGAGAAGAGAGTGATAAAAACAAAGTCCAATGTGCAACAATTATAATCGTGCAAACAAATGCAGGGGGTAGTCCACCACTAAATAGATTCAAACTTCCAAGTAAGCAGTTGCCACAGAATCCTGACAGACATTCCCCTCCACCCAGTGAGTGCAAAAAATTGGAACCTGGGGAGATAGACCCACAGAACTGGGTCTCAAAGCGCATTACCCTTCTTAATAGGGGAGGGAAGCCCGTATGAATGAAGACCAGATAACCTCCTCAGCTTGCAAATAACATCATCACAAAGGGAGACAAAATATAAAGAGGACATAATGCGTATCATCCAAAAAATAAAATTTATTGAATAAAAGCAGGTACTCACAATGTCACATGTGACAAAAGACATAAAACAATCCAATGGACACCACAGTATAAATATATGGGTGTAATGGGACTCCCGTCCGTCCGGCTCAGCTGAGAAGAGTGAGGTTGAATGCTCAGCCCTACGTACGTTACGTCTATGCATGACTTTGTCAGGAGGCTGCAGCATCAGATGTCTCAGGACCTATTTAACATCAGGTGATATTCTGTTATTGATTGCATCTGACTGCTGTTGGGTGTAACCTTGCCACAGACCACAGCCACCAATAATGGAATGCTATGGATATCTATGCCTCCCCAGCCTAGGAGTTTAATGGCCAGTGGTGCATGCTGGGGCAGGACATAAATATCGGGGTCTAACCATGTGAGAGACTCTTCCTCCCCTAAGTCTCCTGCCTGCGAGAGGTACGTTATGTATGTGCTGTCTGACCAGGCCTGAAGCCTACAGGTGGTCAGATGTGGACCCAGTTGGGGTCGGGAATTATTCATTGCATGGAGAGCCTGGGAGGAACTTCATCTGCTGGAGGTACCGAAGAAGCCAGGATGGGCTTAAACCTCAGAGAGAAGTCTGGTGTCTCACTCAAGGGATATCTTAAAATGACTGCCAACCAACTATGGTGCTTTAACACAGTGTCACAGCATTTTTGGTTTTAAAGGCTCTCTACACTGTGAAGCTGGAAAGCATTTGATGAGTCTGGAGTTCTTTGGATGTCTGCAGCCCTAACCCTCTTTCTCTATTTTTGCCGTTCATCTAACAAAGCATAATAAAATCCTTAAAGTGACTGGTGCCCAATTTAACTTTGCACATTCCACATTCCATCTAAGGACTCATCCCTGAGGTGAAATGTCAGCCCCTCCTGCCCCTAGAAGTCAGGTGGTGCTACACCCTAGACATGTGCGATTAGTTTCGTTACAAATCGAAATTCGTACGAATTTTCCTGAAATTCCGAATTTCGGAGCAATGGCAGTTTCCGAATTATATCCGAAATACGAAATTCCGTTAACGAATTTCGGATCCGAATTTCTTTGAAACAGGAACTAATATTACCCCTGTAAATGAGGTTGAACAGCATGACAAGATTTTTTTTTAATCCGAGATACGGATCCGCTGCTGCTGATGCATTACAATACACAGTTACACACAAAGGCAGGAAATACGAAATTCCGTTGACGTATTTTCGTTCCGTTACGAACATTCGTTATATTAAAGTTAAAAAGCAAAGTACATTTATATTGGAGTTGATGGTAGTTTTTTTTAAAGTCCGAAATACGGAATTCGGAATACGGAATCCGTTAACGGAATTCGTATTTCAGATAAAAAAACAACTACCACTCCAATATTAACAAAGGTATTTTGCTTTTTAACTTCATCATAACGAATGTTCGTAAAGTTACGAAAATATAACCGCCACTAACGAAAATTCGTATTTCGTACGAATCCGAATCCGAATTGAGTTCAGTTACGAATTACGAAATACGAAATAACGGATATTCCGAAACGAAACAGAACAAATTTTTTGACGGCGCACAAGTCTACTACACCCTACATAAGTAACCTAGGCTTACAGTCCGAGTTATAGACTGTTGCTAAAGCCCTGATGAAGAGGGGTTGGCTGGCCCCCAAAACACATTGGCTGTTTTCTGTTACCTATGTGATAACCGCGGATTGATAAAATAAAGTTCTGGACCCTTGGATTTCTCAAACTGGGTGACCCTTTTTTGGGAAGGCCCCTGCTTTGTGGAGAGCTGCCAAACTCATGCAATTTGAGCCTTATGCAAGGTGGTCATATCTGCAAAGCAAGTGTCCAGTGTCCCAAATGTCTACCCAAAAATAATTTATCAGCATATGAATTCTAAAAATAAGAAATGTGATAAGATAAGGTCCTCTGACAATTCACACTTTGCTTTACATTTTACAAATGTAATTATAGAAGATCAAGCAAAAGCTGAGAACTTCAATCGTTATTTTTCTTCTTGAAAGAACTGCTGATACAAGATATTATGTTAGAAAGTATTTGCCAAGACCCCCCCATGCATTAAAGCACCTGATACTGGTGGCATCCATTCCTATGTGCCAGACCAGTAGGGTGACTTCTGCTGCATACAAATTATTTGAGGTTATTCTGTCAAAGGAAATTTAAAAAAATCAGTATAGGTGAAAAATAACAGGAAAACAACATGGACGTAAAGTTGTGTTTAACTAACAAGATCAATTTTTATGATTAAATAAATTCAAATCATGATGCTGGAACTGTCATTCATATGATATATTTGGATTCTGTAGAAGTATTTAATACAGCTTTTCATAGCAGTCAGATAAAATTAAGGATGCAAAACATAGGAATTTTAGCACACAAGTAAAGACCTAATGAAAGTCAAGAGGGCAAAGGGTAGTTTGAAATATGGAATTTATTTAAAATGTTTTGGCAGTGGTGTATTACAAAGATCAATATTGTGCTTAATTATTTTTAATCTTTTTTATGATCTGATATAGAAAAAGGAAACTCAAATTATTACTTTTGCCGCAACACAAAACTATTTGTTTTAAAACTCAAAATGTTAGTGCCATTATACAGAATAATCATGACAAATAGGGACACAAGCAGCTAATTAGCAGATTAAATTTAATGCTGAAAAATATACAGTTATGCACCAAGGCCACGCGCTATGGTAATAACATCGCCTCCTGTATGCTAAATAGAATATAAGGGGTGAATACAAAGCACTGATTAACAGTAAGCTAAGCAACAGCAATAAATACCAAGCAGCAGCTACAAAAGCAAACACAATTTTGAGGGGCTATATTGAATAAATATCAGGTTCGCTTTTGTAAACCTGGGCATTTTGTAGCACATTCACTACAGGTGAGTGTAAAAGTTCTCACTTATATTGCCCATTTATTATCATGCTTATAGATTGGTTATGTATATATGACACATCACAGTCTATGAAACTTGCAGTCACCAGGGCATTTCACCTTTCTGCATGGTGGAGACACCAGGATGCCACCTACCCAAGGCTTGTGTGACGAAGATAGAGAAGGTGGCTGAGTTAAGCTGTCCCTCAGTGCAGCACAAGCTCTTGCCCAGTCTGAATAGATTCAACCATCTAAGTAGTCAAAAGGTAAGGATGGTGAGACCACTGCAGTCTTTAGGTTTTCACGCTTATAATGATAATGAGGTCTGATGAGCCCTGAATTTTGTTGGGAGATTGAGG
Source organism: Nanorana parkeri (assembly GCF_000935625.1). NCBI lineage: Eukaryota > Metazoa > Chordata > Amphibia > Anura > Dicroglossidae > Nanorana > Nanorana parkeri. The sequence goes on along the minus strand of NW_017306974.1, from coordinate 296,330 downwards.
GAGTTGTACTGAATACAGTGCCTCCCTCATTTCTTCAAATTTTGCAAGTCAGCAACAAAAAATGGTCAGATTAAAATCTCATGTCTGTGCTAGGCATTCATAGGTGACAACTGTGAAACACAGCCTAGGTTAAGACCCATGTGAAATAACACAGGCCAGCTAAGATGTCATAAACCTCCACTAGCGAGGTCTGCAAAAGACTTCTGTCAGGGTTTCTTACCCTTCCTTGTCCAGTCACTTGCAGTATGGCTTGTTTGCAGTGTGTCTGACACTGTTGTTTCTCTTTGGTGCCCTCTTATGACCAAACCCATTAACATAATCATTCTGCAACCTGTGGCAAAACTTCTGACCATTTCATGTCTCCGAGTGATGATGCAAACACCAGTTCACTATTGAGCCATCAGCTTGTCCATTCAGTCTCCACCCTTGCCTCTGTTCTGATCTGCCACGTGCTCTGTAGTTGTTGCAGTTCTCCTTGTATGACCATGGCTCTGGCTGACTGATCTCCTGGTTCCTGACTCCAGCTATTGTTTCCGTTCATCCTGCTCTCAGTGTTGAGCTGACTACCTGCTTTGACATCTGACCTATGGCTTGGCACAGATGACATCCTGGATTTTCTCTATTGTTTTTTGCCATTTATGTTTATTGTTGTTTTCAATGAACTCCTTTTATTTTTTTTAAACCTGCACTTTCTGTCTTGTTTCTTGGTTCCCTAACAACTTCCAATTGTAAATGGCCCAATCATAAATGTTCTGGCATCTGTGAGTTTGTTTGTTTTATACCATAAAATGAACTTCAAGAACCAACCCATATGCATTATACATAATTCCTGACCTGATGTAGTTACTCTCAAAAAGTGATCATATGTATAGGAGTGACAAACATAACATATATATCATATTTGACATCTACCAAATTGTAATGCTATTTTGTCTTAATATTATGCTGGTTGTTGGATTGTGAAACCTTATAAAATGGAAATATAGATGTATTCAGGATTGTTGGCAGAAAGGGTGTGTCTTCTAAGCATAATAAAGTACTCTACAATACACCCCTGGGACCCTTAGATTGGTAAATGTTAGCTCTGTGACACCCTCTCAATCGTCAACAAAAAGCGGCTGCAACTGGCAGCTGGAGCTCTTGTTTAAAATTTAAACTACAATAGATACTGGGTGTCACATTTTCTGAGGACCAGTGACTCTTGCAAACATAAGAATGGACCTACTCAGCAAGTGAATTGGAAACTGCACAGAACCTAAGAACAGGTGGACTTTACTGCAGTATTTTTTACTTTGAATCCCGTTTATTTTACTGTTGTTTATGTACATTTTGTAATATATTTTCTGTAAATATTTCCTGAGCCATTTGTTCTTTTCTTTTTTGTTTAAAAATCATTAAGCTGAATCTCTATATGTTCTAACTTGAAATTAATGCATTTTTGTGTCACAATGTCTGGCAATCCATGCCAGATTTTTATGTTGGTCCCTGGTGCTTGGCTATCAGCCTATGGGATTCCACAGGGCTGCAGCCAATCTGCACACCTCCTACTTAGCACTCTCTCACTTGTTGCTTTTCGTTTTAGCAACAAGTCTTCTTTCTTGTGTCAGACCCCTTGTGTTTTGCTTGTGATCTCCTGTGCTAGTTTACCTTTTTGGATCCCTGCTTTGTACTGATTCTCCTGTGTCTGTGATCTCCCTGTTGGCTATTTCCCCTTTGTTCGTGATCTCCCTGTTGGCTATTTCCCCTTTGCTTGTGATCTCCCTGTTGGCTATTTCCCCTTTGCTCGTGATCTCCCTGTTTGTTATTCCCCCTTTGCTTGTTTCTTGTGTTCCCATTTGTTGTAGTTCCTGTGTATTAGTCTCCTACCTTGTTTGTACATTTTCCCCACCATCTCTGTGCTTTCTTCTGTGCGCCTGTACTTAGCACTTTCCCCTGTGCAGATATCTCCTTATGCCCTAGTCTCTGGCCTATTCACACTCCCAATTTGTGCTGTGATTCTCTGTGCTCCCTGTGAGATCCTATTGTCCTGCTAGTGGATGGTTATCCTCCCCTATTGTGAGCCCCTGCACCTGTCCTTCTATGTGTCTGTTCTCTTGTGTGGCTCCTTGTTCCACGCAGCCTCGCTCTTCAGTGTATCCCGGATACCTCTGTTTTGTGGCTTGCCTCCTGCTCCGGCTTCCCGTGGTTTTTTACTCTGTACTATAGTGCAGTGCTTCTTAAAGTGTGGGTCGCGACCCCATGTGGGGTCCCGCAAGTGAACAGGGGGGTCACGATCCGAGTCCTCGGCCAGGACCGCCAACAGGGGGGTATGGCCAGTACTTGTGTGAGAGGCCCAGCCTGCCGAGGAGGTCTGGTATCCAAGCCAGATTGTTTTATTTCAGTTTACTGTATTATTTGCAGTGTAGTGTAGTTTTTAAGGTCGCGGTACCCCCTGTGCCCTTGGTACCTTCCTGAGCACGTGTGCGCAGGAAGATTTTTTTTTTTTTTTACATTGATTGAACTTTCTTTAACTCAGCAGCAGTGGAGCACAGCTGCTGAGACGAGAGAGACACTGACAGACGCTGGGGGGGAGAGGAGAGAGACACTGACCGACGCTGGGGGGGGGAGACACCGACTTACGTTAGGGGAGACACCGAACGATGTTGGGGTCCCTTAAAATGTCCTCGGCCAAAAAGGGGTCACGAGTGGAGAAAGTTTAAGAAGGCCTGCTATAGTGCACCTCCTTCCTTTCTCCTGTGCATTCCCCTCTACTGTTCCTGTGGGTACACCTGTTGTGTGTTCCCTTTGGTTAGCTGCTCGCTGTGACACGCATGTTCCCTGCGTCTTCCCTCTAGTGCCTCTTTTCTGTACCTTGTACCCTGTGTCTTGTTCGGTGTGCTGTAGTCCCTGAGTACCTGCCGCCACTGTGCCTGCACGGGTGTGTCAGGGAGCCGCAACATGGGAGCTGCCCCGCAGCTGAACATCCACACTATCATTGGCTCTGGTGAAAACCAGGTATTTGCTTAGATCCTGCGACTCTGGCACACCTGCGTTTGTTGTGCGGTCACACTGTCCCTGCATCTTAATAGACCTGTATCCCTGCACACTGCACATTCCTAATTCAGTCATATATACTGCTCCGCAAGACCCGGAGTTTACTATTCCTGGTGCTCCAGTTCCCAAATCGTGACATTTTGCTTCTATGAAGAAGTTACTCTAGTGTAAACTCTGTTACATTCCTGTCTTGAGTATGGCAACAAGTGATACAGACATTCTCTTTAATCATTTTGCTGCTGCTGATGTATGCCATATGTCGGTGGCAGCAAGGCCCTGTAAGCAGACTCCTGGCTGCCCGATTACTTTCACAGCATGCCAAGTGTGTGCCTAACCCCCACCCCACACTCCCCCACCATGTGCAGAAGTGAAGCCAATAATTCTAGGCCATTATTCACAGTTAACTCTACATAGATGACCTGCAAAAAGCCTTTAAAGTGTCACCTATAGATAATTTTGGGTACCATTGTTTTTCGCGATTTCATGGGCGCCTGTGGTTTTGAAGCCAAAAACACAAAACGTACAAACAGCGCTCTTGTAATGGTAATAAGGGGGTGAACAGTGTATGACCCTAGATCGTGTGCAGCCCTGAAACCCAGGAGGAGTGCCTGTGTATCTGCAAACTTGAAACAAAAAAACCCAAAAGGGCGCAACACTGGGTGGGCTAACTGACCGGGTCGGGAGACCCAGGGAAAATGACAGGAGAATAGTGTGACAATGGGTGCACTGGGCGAGAAACCAATGGATAGCTGAGGAAAAAGAATAAGCACTTACATTTTAATTCATGGGACCAGAGGATGGACGGCCGGTGCAACGGATCGGGTCATCCGTGGTATCTACCTGGAACTGGTGAGCCAGGGGATGCGCATCCACACGGGGAGAGGAGGCTGTGGGCGAGAAAGAAAAAAAGGGGGGGGAAGGAGCAACCACAGGAATGGGGACTCAGTCCGTGGCCCGCTGTGTGAGGCCAGGGGCTGAGTAGTGTGGGAAAAGAATCAGCGGTGTCGGAAGCAGGCAGAGCTTCTCGCCCACAGCCTCCTCTCCCCGTGTGGATGCACATCCCCTGGCTCACCAGTTCCAGGTAGATACCACGGATGACCCGATCCGTTGCACCGGCCGTCCATCCTCTGGTCCCATGAATTAAAATGTAAGTGCTTATTCTTTTTCCTCAGCTATCCATTGGTTTCTCGCTCAGTGCACCCATTGTCACACTATTTTCCTGTCATTTTCCCTGGGTCTCCCGACCCGGTCAGTTAGCCCACCCAGTGTTGCGCCCATTTGGATTTTTTTGTTTCAAGTTTGTAGTTTTGAAGCATGACATGTATGACTTCTACTTCATTGACGTAACCTCATCCTTTTAATTTTGGATAATAATATAAAATAGATAATATATTGTGTTCATGCTTAAGTTTATTTTTTACTGAAAATGATAAACCGTTCTGCTTTCAGGAAATATATAATTCTGGTATATAATTCTGGGGGGTTTTAAATAATCTTCAGGCCCAAAATGTGCAATTTAACATGTGTGCTCTGGCAAGGGAAAGGGCAAAGGTCAGAATTGCAACAGAAGTTGCTGTGTACAATGCATATATCTCTTAAAACAAGTGGTAGCAGCTACAGTGTTGGTGTAAAGGGATAGCTGCTTAGTTAACATGCCCCTGTGACAATTACTGTCAGTCGGCTGGTGCTCAGATTGTTGTCCCAGAACAGGAAAATCTGTGCACAGTGTGAGGCTGAGTGTGTAACTGTCACAATACTATCAATCATCCTAAAAGAGAGCCTCCTCTTTATTTTTCTTCTGCATTGTAAAGCGTAGGCAGTTGGACTTTAGCATCTCATTAATTATGGCATTTTGAGGACATTTTTCTACTGTCTCCTAAGAATTATTGACAGATACAAGCACATTTGCCAATAATTTATGGTTTCTGCTCATTACTGCTTTATGATGCAAACTAACCAACTAACCAATGGGAGTAACTTTTACAACTTCAGAACATCTCTTGCCTCCAGATGAAGGTGATTGGTTAAGATGGAGTGTATGGAAGGCTGCAGATAACACTACAGACAGGTCCATAATGTGTGCCTATCTTACATCTCCTTATTGATTCATTTAATGAGCATTATATAAATTGCAATGTGGTAGCTCTGACATTTTGTTTTGTTGAAAAGGGCAAATATAAATCTGAAATCCCTTCTACAGATTAAAACACTGGGAAATGCCATAGCACAGATTTCTTGCTCATGCTACTTAACATTTCTTTTAATTGTTATGTGTTTTGTTATAAATGTGCATGTTTGCTGTTATGTTTTGGAAATGACTCTGGTATATCTGTGCCAGATACTCATTTCCTTTACTATGCCATAAGCATTTCACAACAAACAGGAACGGGGACACAGAAGCTGATAAATTGCTCAGTGGAGCGTCACGTCTATAACACACTCAGCGTTCCTTTAGGTCTGTGCGCTCAATTAAGCACATTTAAAGGGACGTTAAAATATCTCAAGCATGTATATCTAAATTATTCATCTAGCCAAATGAGCAGCAAAGTGAGGTCACAACATGTGCTGGAAAATCCTCCCAAATATGAACGTCTGTCTCCACTAAAGTGCAACTGGAAAGCTGAGGATGTTGATTTTTCAGCAGGAGAGAATAATAGCATCTCTGTGGCTCATATAAATCAGTTTAATGCATTTTTCTATTTCCTGCCTGGTCTAAAAAAAATGACAGCTGGAAACTGATCGCTTGTTGTTTACACATTTTAAACATATATTTTTTTTTTCTAATGAGTCAGAAAGAAAATTTAGAACAAATTTGAGATGTTAAAAAGAAAATATGTACTCCAGCATACTGCGGGAATACAGTATATCCAAGTTATACTTCCTGCAATTAAAACAACTTCAAACAACAGTGAGATAAGATGTTGGAGGGGACATGGCTATCAGCATTGTCACAGCTAACTCACAAGCCTGTAGCTTGTCAATCAGCATTTGGCCACACCAAGTCCTGCCCACTGTTTTCTAGAATGACAGCACTGCTAATGAAACTCCACTGTGAGCTGCAGTGTCTGGGAGAGGGAACATGTGAGACAAAAATGAAGGAGCCTTGTGTATCACATAGTAACTAGATTTGGGGCCTGTTTAGACTGTAATACAGGAGCGTTTACTTGTACTTTAAAGAAGAACTCCAGACAATCCAATCAAAACAGCTCATTTTAGTCTAAGGCCTCAGTCCCACTTGGCTGCTAGACCAGTCCCCACTACTTCTTCTCCCCCAGGTTCCAGTGATCGAAGGACTTGTGAAATCATCACATCTAATTAAACTGTATTAGACGTGATGATGCCGAGGGACATTCCAGAAGAGCAGAGGGAGAAAGAGGTAAGCGGTCACTGTCACGGGAACGAGGATCAGGTGAGCGTTCTTCTTTATTTTAGCCCCGAGACCAATAAGCCCCACTGCAACGGTTAATTTTTCGATTGCTTGGAGTTCTTCTTTAAAGTGATATTAAAGTCAAACATTTTTTAAGCAATTTCTAATGCTGAATAAATCACTTTCAATGGATGCTGCTCCTTGAGGTTTCAAACTTTTAGTTTCATACATAATCAGCTGGGCTCCTAAGTTCTGGCCCTGATATCCTTTTTTAGGGTGGATTCTTTTCCTATGGAGCCACCCTTGTGTGTGCTAGTAAGCTGTGTGTCTCCACAAATGCATAGGCATGCCAATGCCAGCTGCTTACTCCTCCCCAGTCTTCCTTCCTCCCTTTTTTCTTCTCCAAACTAGTGGATGGACAGCTGCAGGAGACTGCTCTGTCCCCTGATCTTGTACTGGGCAGGAAGTTCAGAGAAGCAGCGCTGAGAGAGTTGAAGTCAGCTGTTGGAAAAACAAGTGCTTGGGCACATTTTAAGGAAATACTTTGCATGTCAATGTATGTTTGTTTGATCTGGATTTATTATATTAAAAAAAAAGAAGTGTAGGCGTTTAATACTACATTAAACATAAACAGCACTCACTTTGTAATAAATCCCTGAAGTCAAGTTCAAACACAATCACATCACAACTTTGGTAAATTGCTGATAGTAATAGATAATAGTGAAATTCACATGCCCCAATGATGGTCCTTAATATCAGTGTAAAACCACATACATCGAAGGATAAAATAGTGTAATTAAGCAAATACAGTAATCCAAAATGTCCACGGGAAGTGAAGTGGTGATAAAGAACTTCCACATTATGTAAAACAGTCAGGAGGATCCACTTTTATAGTTGTATTCGAATCAAACAGGGAATCTGTCCTGTGGAGGCTTAAGAAATACATGTGAATGATGCGAAACTATACGTCCTGGCCAGCGGTAACAAAGCTCCAGCTAAGCAATGTATCCTCACAAAAGACTGGAAACGCAAAGCTCACCGCTCACCCCTTTATGCTTCCTTGTAATCCACATTTGGTGCTCGGATAACTCTCTTCCAGAGTACATATCGTACAAACTGCAAAACTGGCTCACAATGCTCCTCCAAAAAGTATCAAATTTTATTCCATATGCATCTATACAAAGAACAATCACTGACACATTTATGCCTTACTCAGCCTTAGTCATAGCTCACAAGGGATGGTGTGTGGTAGCTTGCAAGCCTTATATTGGTCGCATGATCTGCTATGGCCTACAGCTCACCACACACATGCAATCTGACTGAACAAACTGCTACCAACAACTATGGCTGAATTATAGTTGGCATTTATCTGGTTAATTCCAGGTGTTCTGGCATTGGTTGTACCTGCCTGAGTGGAGTGTGACTCTGCTGCAGTGTGGGACAACCAATGAAGCACACTGAGTGTGTGTGCAGTCCACCAGCCAATCACTGGGGCTCTCATAGCCAGTAATGCATACTGGGAGAGTGCATATATGCTCAGAGGAATTGCTATGTGCTCAGTCTGGTTCCAGCCATGGTTATATTAATAAAGTTCTTTAGCATCATACTTCTGGCCTGTATTTTAACTCTGTTGGTCACTAGAAGAGGACGGTTAATGCCATGGGGAAGCTGGTTGCTAAAATCCCTAGACAGGCTAGAGATGATCTGAGTATATTTCCAGCGGCTCCTTTGGGGGTGAGCGCTACAGTAGAATAATATAAAAGCTTAAACGTCAAACCTATAATAAAATACCACAACTAGGGGTGCATATCGCTGATACCGAGTACCGATACCGGTGCTTCCACTGGCATGGAGTTGGCTTCCTGGGAAAATCACAAAATCGAGCCGCCTTCCTGATTGGCCTGGAAGCCGGCTCGATGTTGCTTGACTGGAAAGCCGGTTTGCTGGCCAATCGCAATCTAGCCGGCCAAACAACATGGAACCGGCTTCCCGGGCAATTAGGAAGCCGGGCGGTATGTCATTACCCGCTGCCCGGCTTCCTAATTGCCCAGGAAGCCGGTTCCATGTTGTTTGGCCGGCTAGATTGTGATTGGCCAGGAAACCAGCTTTCCAGTCAAGCAACATCGAGCCGGCTTCCAGGCCAATCAGGAAGGCGGCTCGATTTTGTTTGACTGGAAAGCTGGCTTACCAGCCAATAAGCAAGGAGCCGGCTATTCGGCCGGCTCACTGCTGATTGGCCGGGAAGCCGGCTTCCCAGCCAATCAGCATGCAGCTGGCTTCTCGGCCAATCAGGAAGCCCATAGGCGCGTCATTACGACACAGGGGAGAACAAATGTCTTGTGGGAAAAGCCGGTACACAAACCAAGCCCAGGAGAGTCACAAATGAAATAGAAATGAAAGGTGAGGCAACTATTGCATAATATTGTGTCAGTTCCATTCACTGCACAGCGTACTGCCTTACAAATAAAATATAGTGTAAAGCAACATGTTTTATAAGGTGAATTATCATATCATAGCGGAGGATCAATAAAAGAATTAGCTCCCATTTAAATCACAAATATTGATTTGTAAACCTTTTGTGGTCCAGTAGTTGTGATACTGTCTGTGGAATAGAGAAAATGTTTACTTTATTTCTATTTCAAATCTCTATTTTGTGCATTTTTAGTGTCACACATATCAACGTACAGGCAGTGTTGCAGGGGTAGCAGAGGTTGCATCTGCAAGAGGGCCCCTTCTTGTGAAGGTAGCCATGTCCAAATACATTCTTCTAAACTACTAGATTTGTGCCTAATTCATTAGGTGGAGGATATAGGAGTTGGAAGACGAGGTTAGATGTGGAGGAGGATGTGATGGTGGTGGTCTCAGATCCCGCCACTGCCACCAGAATGCAACGATGGCACATGCAGCCTCACCTTGCAGAGATTTTTTAGCTCATTGGACAACAATCTAAGAGCCAGCACTTTTTATATATACAAACAGATAGCTGCCATTACATTTCTGTAGCAATTCTGACACTATTAGAAAGTCCCTGTAGTGCTATAAATCCAATGGGATTGTATACCCCATTACCTTTAATAGCCAGCAGACACCTGGGAAGTCTTGTCACAGCACCATAGGAGGTATTGGCAGTGCTATTCATGTCATTGGCTTCACCAGAATGCATGGTAATACAATGTCCTGCATTCAGTTATAGTGCAATCACAAAACATGTGCATACACTCAGTGGCGTCGCGAGGCTGGGTGTCACCCGGGGTCGCACATGCACAGTGGTCTTTTTGACACCTGCCTGACGTCACAGCTGACTCCACCCAGTTGTTATTTATTGGCCGGGACCTACGAGAAGACTCTGGCAGGTGCCGGCCAATAGGAAACAGGATGTGCGTCGTTTTTTTTTTCCTTTAAAATATTTTACATTTTTTCTACATTTTTCTCATTTATTTAACTTTTTTTCTATTCTGCTCGCTACCATGGAGGTACTGAGCAGAATAGCCAACCAGAATGCCGCTTGCGGCATTTGGCTATTTACTTATTGTGAGCTTACTTATAGAGTGAGCTGCCGGAGTTTCGGCTTAGCCGATCCAGATGTTGGATCAGCTGAGTCAAACTCCTTCTGCACTTCGGCTCAGCCGAGTATGTTCGGCTGAGCGAAGGCAGCCGATGTACGGCTGATTTTAGCCGAGGTACGGCTGAAATCAGCCCTACAAGGCTGAAGTGAATAGCCGAACAGCGTTAAGCTCACTTCGGCTCCGTTATTCAGTCGGTGAATAACCCCCATATAGTTTGCGCGCATATATAACGCTATATGTGAAACAACTGCACGGATTTCGCTCGTTTGCAGCTATTATATAGCCACAAACGTGCATAATCCGCTGGATTATCGCACTTGCACTATTTTGGGGGCCGTGCGGTTTCGTACCGTGCGGTCCCGCAACAGTCTGGACAAAGCACATAAAAGTGCATTGTTTTTTCTGTTTACAGCGGCTCTGCTCGTAATCTGACAGCCGCTCCAGTGTGAATGGAGCTTTAACCCACGCAAACACCAAAATACTGCAAGCGCAATAATCCGTCAGATTCCGCACGTTCGCGGCTATATAATGGTCGCAAACTAGCGGAATCCGTGCAGTTCAAATATAGCATTTGCGTCCCGTGCGGGTTCCCACATGAAAAACCGCACGGGAAACGCAAACGCTGTATGTAAATAGAGACTAAAAGGTTAAAAATCTTCCTATTTACAGCTCAAAGAAAAAAAGTCATTAAATTAACTTACCAGCATCAGGGCTCCCGATCACCAGGTTCCAGTAGAACTCGGTGATCCACTGTGACACGCCCCCACCTCAGAGCTCTTTTCGGCCGCAGCACTGTAAGAGATCCCGCTCTGTTAAAGCGGCAACGGCAGTGTATAGTGGGCCCGGCCGGGAGGCAGGCGACACAGCCGTCGCCATTTTAACAAACCGGCATCCCCTTCCATGCGGGCTGAAAAGGGCTCGGGGGTCGCTGACGGGCCCCATCTTTGACCCTCGGGCAATGCCCGTATGCTCAGTCTGACGCTGGTAGGGGCCCGGCCGGGAAGATTGTGAGCTCTGCTCCTGACCGGGCCCCCGTCTGTAGCGGGCCCCATAGCGCCCACATGGGTCGCTATGGCGGTAGTTCCGCCACTGACCCCGCACATCCCCAGTGACCCCGCACAGTGGGGGGATCTATCAAAACTGGAGCAGGCAAAATCTGGTGCAAATTTGCACTGCAGCCAATCAGCTTCTCTGACTCAGTTTCAAATCTTACCTAAGCAAACTGAAAAGAGAAGCTGATTGGTTGCCATGGGCAACGGCTCCAGATTCTTGATCAATTAGCCCCAATGTCTTTTTATCTGTTCTAACAGTCATATCTGTAAATTAGAACAATGGTGAGGGGAGGGGGGACATTGTGGAACCTGGACTTGGGACAGCAGAGAGTAAATGTGACCCAGGAGAGGGAGAGCTCTGAGAGAGACACACAGGACACAGAGAAGTTCTACAGAACTGGACAAGTGCAGGAGATTCTTCTTAACACTGACAGGAGATCACCTCACACAGAGCACAGCTATGACTCATATCTGCTCTCTCTCAGAGCAGAGAGGGGGGGACACACAGCTGATTGGAGTTTAGAGATAACAACCCGACCCTCTGAGAGGAGACGGATTGAAGATCTTGTGGTGGGAATTTTGAACTTCTAGGTCTCTGGCCTGTAAAATAATCTATAAAATAAAGTATAAAAAAACAGCCCTGTGACTCCTGAGAATGCACACACATGTACATCCCCCTTGCACCTCCCCATTACACCAAAAAACTCAGAATCACTTACAAAGGTGGAATGTCTTAAGACGCCCTCCCGCTCTGAGCAGACGTCCATCTGGCCGTTCACAAACGGCCATGGACGTAAGGTAGTTAAAACCTCATAGCTGTATATCTCCAGTGTGAGATCTAAGGCAATGCTGCCTCTGACTCCTAGTCTTAATAGATATAGAGTGAGATTTAGCGATGTCACTACTGTGCTGCTCACTGTTCTCCTTGCTGGAGGCTCGACATGAAGAAGCAAAAGGCTGCCTCTGCCAAGATCGCCACCTTCACACAGAGACACAGTGCAGAGCAAAGCTTTGTAAGTCAGTACTGGAGGAAAGATCCTCTGCAGGGAGACCACAGGCAATATTGGTGACTAGTCCTTCACGCTCTGCTTGCTCCTTTTTTTGGTCACAGCTTGGGTGATGTTTACAACTTGCATTCTCTATAGCAGCGTTTTTCAACCACTGTGCCGTGGCACACTAGTGTGCCGTGAGATATTTTCTATATTTCGTAGATTCTCCAAGCCACTCCTTTAGTTCTAAATGTCAGGAAACATCCCAGCATTTATACAGGTTGGGCTGAGATTTATAACATCATTCGCAGCCCATACAAAATTATCAACTTAAAAATTAGCCTGCTATATTTGGTCAAACATTTAATTAACTCACCCCTAATGTGATGGCTGGAATGACTTCTCTTTGATCACATTGTATCCCCCTCATGTTCAGGTCACATTGTATCCTCCCTCATGTTCTAGTCATATTGTATCCCCTTCATGTTCTGGTCACATTGTATCCCCCCCCATGTTCTGGTCACATTGTATCCACCCCCCCCATGTTCTGATCACATTGTATCTAAGAAAAAAACAGCAGATAGCCATGGAAGCATTAGCTTCTTTGCCATCTGCTATCATTTCCCTGAAATGAGAAGGGCACCTCCCTAAAATGACTTTTTTTTTTCAGGTTGGGATGCCTGACATTGTATCCCCTTCATGTTCTGGTCAAATTGTATGCCCCTTCATGTTCTGGTCATATTCAGCGATGAGCACAGCACCCTCCGCAGCCCCTCCTGCCACCGCACTGAGTGAGAGCAAGCACCTGCATACTGCTCCAGACACTGCTGTCTGCATCACCCCTTCCAGTCTGCAGTGCCACAATAGGAGAGCCGGCTTGTAGGGCCAGACCAAACTATCCCGCGGGCTGCACATTCCCCACCCCTTCACAGCTCTCCCGAAATAAATCTCAGGAGAGCTGTGAAGGTTTGTGGCTACCCAGACTGGGCGTTTGTTAAAACATCCACAAGGTCAAGCAAAAACACAGGACCATTGACTAGAGGATAGTACAGTCTTCTCTTATGTAGCTGGAGTGTTGGAAAATGCACAAGGATCTTTAATAGACACTGCATCACTGTGTCTTTCACAAACAGCAATACACCAGGACAAAAGCTTGTATATCCAAATCCAAAACAGTCAACCAAAGTAACTTAGTTTATGCAGTAAATTGTAGCGGGGAAGCAAAACAACCTTTCAAATGAATGGGCCAACATAGGGGGGCACATTCTACAAGCAAGACTTTCAAGGACCTTGAAAGCCATTCAGCCACGTAATTTGAAGCTTTAACACCTACACAAACTTCCTATCATCAAGGATGGAATTAGAATTGTTCCACACTTTTCACACCTCCCATCCTATACTTAGACAATCAACATCTGCCTTGTTATGGTGATTGGATTAAGGATTCTGAGCTACTGGTGTGGATATAAAGGCTGGGATATTTTCCTAAAAATTCATCAAAACTAAAGCTTGGCTCAGCTAAGAAATGTCTTCCACATGACTAGTCCATATAACAGGTAAAAAGGATAGCAGCACTCCAAATATAAAGATGTAACTTCTTTTTTTTATATAAATTAGGTTTATCCAGGAAACATCAGGACTAGCTTCTCTAACACATCTCACACAAACGTGCACCTAATCTTACACTTTTGCCCAATGAGACACTTTATTTGATACTCTCTTAGATGTAAATAAACTTGCAAGGTCATTAACACTCTATACATTATTATACTTAGATTGTCACAATGTAAATGTATAGTGCAGCATAATGTACATGAAATGTCAGATTTAGAATTTACAGGACTTATGTGTTAGAAATTATCTGGAAGATCTAGAATTTGAAAGTGGTTTATCACAAACAGGTAATAGCAGACAGGTGGTATTGCAACCTGCTGTTCCCCTAAAAAGTGAGGTCTGATTTGCATTGAAACAAGGCAAGGCCCTCTATCATTTTCAAAATCTCATGAAACAAGATCTCACTAGATTGGTTGTGAAGATGGGATTTTCCGGGCGTATTAAAAATGATAATTAGGGTAAAGAGGAGTGTGTTGTGTTAAAGAATTACATTATGATACAACTATTGAGAATAAAAAGTCAGAAAATGAGGGATGCACAGTTGTCTTGGATGTCGATAACTATAGAGATGAGGCACTAAGGCAACTGTCAGACATTCACATCTAATGCAAACTTAAAGCATATCTAAACCCAAAAGCAAACATGTAATATATTGCAGCTTACCGACCCTTAAAGAGAACTATAACCCAAACCTTTTTTTTTGGCTATAGTTCTCTTTTGGGTCACAGGAGTATACAGTATTTACCTATTTACTCCTGTGCCCCTAAGTCAGCATATAGTGGGCTACTGCCTGCTATATACTGACAGTGCAGAACCAGGCTGCAGCCGGGAAGGATCCTGGACAATATTGTTGTGATCCACCCCACTGCCAGACTGACAAATGCCTCTGCCTCTCTAGAGCCATAGCCAGCTGTACCCGCCCCTTCCGCTGTTTGTCCCTCCAATAAATGCTGGAGGAATAGAGAGAGGGGAGGGGGGAATCCATGTGGGGAATGGGGAGTGACAGTCACTGCTCTCTGCAGGGAGAAACCCTGAGCTGAGTGATCAGTGGTTTGTGATTGTTCAGTTTTCGAGCTACAGAACCAGTGTGTGGCAGCTGTAGTGTCACACATCGGCATAAACTATTTGGAAGCGTACATTTTACTCTCCCAATAGTTCTCCTTTTAAATGTGGTGGCGGCATTAGTTTTCTTTTCAGGCTTTCTTTTCCTTTATTTTCTCCTGGTGATCTGGTCAGTAACACACTTCCTTACTTAGGGTGACTCCACTCTATGATTGAGCAGTTGAGTGACCTTTGGACAGCAGCTTTGTTGAGAGGGTAGTGTTAGATATACAAGCAGATTTAAGCTGGCCATACACTGCTCTATTTTTTTTTGTTCAAGCTGTGGGCTTAACAAAAAAAAAAATAGAGCAGATTCCTTCATCAATGCTACAAGCACATTGATCTAGGAGTTACCGCTGTCACTGTTCATATGAAGATTTTCCGATCGGCTCCTTTGATCAGATGATCAAGGGATGCCATATGAAATTTGCACAGGGTATGGCCACCTTTAGATGGACACTAAATGAATAAAAGACATCTAAGCTCTTCTGTCAGTGTTAAATGGTTTGTCTCAACCTTTATCTGCCACTTTTACAGATTCAGGTTCAGACAAATTGGTCTGTTAGGGTCAGATTAGGTGAAAATAAAGGAAATAAAGAAAACTAATACACCCACCAAATTTAAGGATTGGTAAAGTGCAATACATTACATTGTTGCTTTTGGGTTTAGATACACTTTATGAGTGAACCCACTGAAGAGTTTAAGAAATCTCTCACTAAGCTAGTACATAGGGCAGAACCTATATATAGGGATTTTCTTGATAAGAGATGGAGAATTGTTGATAACAGAGCATCCCATGATGTTGATATTTCACCACCTATTTAAAGTGCACAAAGGGGTTAATTCAGTTAAAGGCAGACCTATAGTTGTGGAATTGGGTCACTTAATGAAACACTAGGATACTGACTGGATCATCAGCTGCAACCCATTGTGATGCAGTTACCAGGGTATCTGCAGGACAGTAAACAATTGTTGAACAAGCTAGTGTTTCAAATGGAATAACCATTGTGACTTGTGATATCCAGAGTCTATATTCCTGCATCCCACACTGATTACAATTAGTTTACTTGGATCAATATAGTTCATACTGGGATGTACACAAGGTGTATATTATTGAGGTTTTACACTATTTATTGACTCACAATTTTTTTCTATTTGATGGGGAGATGCGGAGCCACGACGGAAGCTAAATTTAGGAAAAATATAAATGATCTGCTATTTATTTGATATAGATTCACTACTCTCATTCTTGAATGATAATGAATTTGATTTAAAGTGACATTAAAGGATAATTTTTTTTCCCTCCCCCAATGTTAATGTCAGCATTTACCTTAAGTGATGTCTCTTTATCCGATCTTCCTCTTCTTTCCTGATGTTTTCATCTGTCCTTCCAGCGGTGCGGCGGCTCTCCGATCCAGCGCTGACTCCTCTCTGCTTGCAGGCACTTCCGATCCGGCGGTGTCTGCATGCGGGTGCACGCGTCCATAGACTTACCTTGCGTCTCTGCTTGTCTCCCGGCCATGAATCCGAACTGCGCATGCGCCTGCCCCAAGATGCTTTGCGGCAGCTGGAGCAGTTTTCTCGGACGGGAGCACACAGCGAAAACAAGGTAAGTTTAAACCGCCGTTAAAGCATTTTTTAAAAACTATTTGCCTATATCTACTACTTGATAGCAGTAGATATAGGCAAAAGAAACGGAGGCTTTAGAACCCCTTTAATATATACACAACAGACATGTGCGATTCGTTTCGAAAAGATTTGTTATTTGGACGATTTTTCGGAAATTCAGAGATTCGGATGTATACGAATTTCAGCATGACAGAAATGACGAATGCAAATTAATCTGAATTTCCGATACCGGTAGTCTGTACGGATTTTCGTTTGTGGACGAATTTGTATACATCGTACAGATCCCCCAGGGCAGTACCCAAATCCCCATACCCTTTTTATGGTCAATGACTTGCATATAAGCCTTCAAAAAGGGGACAATTTATTTTCCAAGTTCTAGTCCCATAGACTTACATTGAGTTCTAAGTACGAGTTAGAACTTTTTTCATGTTGGAAAGATCGAGTTAGAACCGAACTCAGGTTTGTTGAGCCCATCATTATGGATAAGTATCCTGAGCCAGATGACTTCCCAGCGGAGTTGTATAAGTTACATTCAGATCTTCTTGCCCCCAGGCTCAGGGACTTGTACAATGTTTAGAGTTGGGGGTTCTACCCAATTCCTTTAAGGATGCCCATGTTGTCTTGCTCTCCAAACCTGGTAAGGACCCCCTTTTGTATTCTTCATATATACCCATTGCCCTGTTGAATATGGATCTTAATATTTGAACTAAAGTACTGGGAACCCAGCTCTATATGTGGATGTCCTCATTCTTTTCCTTGCGGATGCTGGTCCTTCACTTCAGGAAGTCTTGCCTATTTTGGATACCTTCACTGTTTTTTCCGGGCTCCGGGTTAACTGGTCTAAATCCCATATCCTACCCTTAGATCCACAGATGAAGTCTTCAGCTGATTCCTCCCTTCCTTTGCAGTGGGTAGATGAAATTACTTACCTAGGGGTCCAGATTACTAAATCGGTTGGGGATTTGTATTGCTGAACATTCTACCCTTAATTTCTATGCTTAGACTATATCTACTTTTGTCCATTGTTGGTAAAGTTAACCTCCTTAAGATGAAAATTTTGCCAGTATTTCTGTATTTTCTTAGAAATTCCCATTTGGGTTCCTCAGTCATTTTTTTCGTACTATTATGAGATTGATTAGCTCCTACTTATGGAACTCAAAGGTTCCTAGACTTCAACTTGCTGTTTTACAAGAATCCTGGAATAGGGGAGGGTTGGTGCTTCCGGACTTACTATTTGGCTGGTCAAATGGTGGTAATTCATAGGTGGTTGACTGGAGATGATGGGGGATGCTGCAGTGGTGGTTAAAGCTGCCTCCCTGGGCTCGCAGATTGGACAGTTTTGGCTTGCTGTGACTCACTTTATGTCACAAATCACCACCCTTTCGGTTTCACAACACATTGCTGTATGTCTTCTTGGGTTAACTGAACCGCTTGCTCATACGAATGCTCAGAGAACTTTTATGGGAAGTTTGTTATTTTGTGGAAGAAAATTGGTGGTTATGAGATGGAAACAGAGTAAACCTCCGAGCTTATCTGATTGGAAAGGCTTTGTCAATTCCAATTGAAGTCTTTACAAAGCAGCTTATCTTCTGAGAAGCTGCCCCCGCAAATTTGATAAGGTGTGGGGCTGTTGGTTGGACTCTCATGAAACCACGGCTTGAGGTGCTTGCTCTTTTTCCATTGTAGCCTTGCTCGGCCCGAATCTTTGATCCTAGTAGATCTCCATAGGTCTCCCTGTTCTGCTTCTTGACCCTCTGTTGTGGTTCCGTTTTCGATTCATACCCAGGCTCCGTGTCCTTTTACTGTGCTCTGGCTGTGATTGTTGGGATCTTGGAAGACACACAACATTTATGGTTGTGACTTAACCCTGTGCCCTCCCGGACGTGAGTGTTTCTCTGCATAATTGTTCTATGTTTACTTATTTAAAAATTATAAATAAAAAGAAATTACAAAAAAAAGTTTTGAAGGTGAAGCGAATTAGATGTGTAGAGGTTTCTGACCAGGGAGTGTCCTAAGGGTGTGCTTGATAAGGCATAACATATTATAAATAGAAATTAATTATATACAAGAGAGATTAAATAGAAAGTATTTTTTTTTCAAATGCATACAGTTTGGAATGTAATAAGGTGAAGACAGATCATTGAAAAATACATACCATTATTATATAATGACAATGTTCTTGCTAAAGTTTTAAATAGAGGTTTAAAGATAACTTCTAGAAGAGCACATACTGCAGGCAGATGTCTGTTACCTAGCTTTTTTGAGAGTCAAAGAAAGGCTAGTGATAGATGACTACATATGAAGGGTAATTTTAGGTGTGGGGTTAAAAAGTGCTCCAGTTACCATATTGTTAAAAGTAGTGAAATTGTCTCCACAGAGAACAGTTAAACCTTTCCTGTGTTGGCATTTGTACATTGTAAAACCCGATATGTGGTATATCTTATTACATGTAAGGAGTGCAAAATACAGTATGTTGGAAGGACCAAATGGAGGCTTAGCGAATATTTGAAAGATCATTTATGTCATATTGCTAAACATAACCCCATCAGTGTAGCTAGACACTTTAATAAAAGCCACAGTGGGAGATTCTCCTCTTTACATATTTAGATTATTGAGAAAGTTACTCCACACAAAGGCAGAAGTGATACTTTCCTCCAATTATGTAAAAGGGAGGTGTTCTGGACATTTATGATGGGTACTAGATCCCGACAGGGGCCTAATTATGATTGGGACATTTTTATCAGTGACTATTGCTAGCCATTCCATGAATGCAATAGTATATGAAATTAGTTAGCTTTTCTCCTAAATGGGTTTACGTGTGTGAGAATTGAGTTCTGATAGATCAAAACGGCTCTCTGAGAGGTGTAAGAGCAGTGTTCGTCCATAAATATTGTGACTCAACATATTGAAGAGTAAGCACAAGGTTGTATGAAACGCGTCAGTGAAGCTTGTCTTGGTGTTTCCTGGATATGCAATTTATACAATTAAAGTAGCCACATATTTGGAGTGCCCTGTTTTTACCTGTTAAATATCTACCAGAGGTGAGCTGGGCTGGCACCCACTATGAGCATGGACCTACTTGGAGCAGCACTGCTTCTTGAACGGAACTAGTCCAGTTGAATGTAGCTAACTACTACTAGCTATAGCATGATCTGGATAAATGAGATAAATGAAAACCTTCACTACTCTGACTTTGGTTACTATTTAGCTCAGTTTCACATAACATATACAGTATTAATCATTTATAAGACTACAGTAAAGAATAGTTTAAAGCTAAACTCAAGGTAGTTAAATAGACACAAATCAATGCAACTCTGTATTCATTAATACATCATTAAATGCATTTGAATGCAAATGTGGTCACAGGCTGCGGGAGGGACAATATTGCCCTTTGAAGCTGAATCTAAAGGGATCCTGGGATGTGTTCTTTCAAATAACTATTTTAAGAAAGATCCATGGCAAAGTGCTGTGATGAACTTAGAGCAAAGAGCAACAGACTCAGTTATGACATTGCTAGGTCCCAAAGCAAGTATTTCAGCTTTAAAATTGCATGTGCCAGCAAAATCGCAAAAAAACTACCATTCCTAAAATTGGCCATAGACGACGCTTTAAAAGCTTTTACTGCTCATCAGTTTAGTGTTATCAGTAATTAATGGCTCTAAAATGATTGCTCTCACTGCGATATGTAACATGTGTGGTGTAATCGTTGTTTTCACATGTAGGCACACTCAACGCATATTTACGTTTATAAGTGCAGGCATGCAGGGTGGGGGACTTAAACCTTTTTAGGGTTTTTCAAAAACAAATTGAATATGAGACTTTCATTTTTTTATTTTTTATTTATACACTTAACTTGATTGCTAAAAAGCCCCGAAGTGATAGCAAAAAAACAATGAGAGGTCCTCTTTATGGAGACATCAGGGGTCTCTAAGACCCCTAATGTCACCTGGGGACCCCTAAAAAATCTGATGAAGCGGATATCTGCTTCACCAGCTTCTTCTCTGCTATAGCAGCCAGAGAAAACCAACAGCTAAAGGCGGAAGTGATGTAATAGACATTGCTTCCGCCTTTAGAGAGAGAAGGTGGATAAATCAGCGGTATGGAATGCTTCTTTGTACAGAGAGCCGCTGTGCCGTTGTTCTCCGTCCCAGGCACCGCAGGGGGGTCATACAACCGATCGGCTGTAGAGCCAGCCAAACACTTGTATATAACAGCCGGTATCGGCTGCACACATTCCCAGCGGGATTCTGTTCTCGTGCTCCTGCTAGGGTGCCCGCGAGCAGAAAAAAAATCATGTAAATGTATGTCCACCCACCGTGAAGAATCCGCCATCTGCCCGAATTTTAAGGATGGGCGGACAGCGCGGGGTTAAACAAACATTAGTCCAATCAGTAAGCGCAATAGGCACTGTGGCAGGCTGACATCCATTCAGAATGTCTTGAACCCAGTGCCCAGTGCCTGTCCATTACATAAGCCCACACCATGACCGAGCGGCTTGACATGCAGTGACCTCTTGCATGCAGGGGTGTAAGATAAAAATGCGGCTATTCAATTAAATGGGCTTTATTATTAACAGCATTAACGCACATAATGCACATATATATTTCAAGGAGCAAGGGACGGCAGTATGTTAACCATTAGGCTCTCTGTGCCTGAAAATAATAGCAGATAAGACTTATTTTAGGGTGGTCACCATACCGAGTAGCACAGCACCCTTGGCCTAGGTGGCTTAGTCAAGAATCCGGCAATTGGAAGGCGTTGTTTTAGTCAGCTGACTCTTAAGCTGGTCATAAACTAACAGATTTTTTTCTAAACAAAAAAAAGAACAAATTATTTCATCTACCTTAAACAGTGTGGATGAAGGTATCTCCCTTTGTGGCCATTGTATTCGGACAGCCATCGACCTGCAGTCACGGCTGACAGTTTTTCGCCCGGCTCATTCAACAAAAGTTGGTTGAGCAATTGGCTTTTCTCAAGCTGCCAGGGTTACAAACTGTGATAAATTTAGTTGGTAACTGTGAAGGGGCCGCAATTCTAACAGTGTATGGCCAACGTTAGTCTTACATTGTAAAAAGTAGAAAAGCACAACCATGGTGCGTACCTGCAAAGCAGGAAGTAGACGTTTTATATGTAATGAACAATAGGGCTGTTTTCATGTACATATAAAATTATAAAACAATTTGGATTTTTAAAATCAATATAAAATTAATAACATTATTTACACCGAGCTGGTCTGGGTTAGATGTTACTGAAAAGACTATACATTCCCTTTGAAGTGGCAAATGGCCCAACATCAACGTCTTTCTCAAAGCCACATCTAAGGCAATTCCTCTGTTTTCTACTCAACTGGCCAAAGGGACATTGTTTCATGAAGCCTGGTAATGACTACTGATAGGAATTGCTGAATGCGTTTTTTTAATTGGGTTTGTGATTGTTACTTAAATCAATCTCCTATGCCAAACCCCAAATCACTATTTTGTCATTATCTAAACAAGATATGAAGGATGTGCCCAGCAGGTTCCATTTAATACCTCGGGCATTAAGACCAGTGAAGATCAAGTAGCTCTCCAGATAATCAGGATGTCATCAATGACACAGCAAGAGAGGATGAGGGTCACCCCAAGAGGGCTACTGCTTGAAATGCATTATGCGTACAGCAGAAACTGGTCTAATGATTATATTGTACTTTTTTCGTGTTCATAGATGCTGCTCCATTGTCTTTGTAAAATGTAATCTATGCACAAATGATTTCATTGCTCATATAAAATATATTATTATAATAGTGATAGTACTATTTTGTTCTTATTATAGTAGTGTATATTTATTTCAGGCTTGAAAAAAAGTTCAGGTTTTCTTCAGAGGTCTTGTGTACAACATGGTTAAATAATATTTAGCTAGGGTAACAAGTTCATGCTATTGCAGAAGAATTGCGTCAGGAACAGGCTCCAACCAGCTTATTCCACTTTCTTCGGGACTTAAGAAACCCCCAGAGTGACCTGCAGCCGCCGTCTCTTTCTAGTTCTGGGAGTAGAATGGTTACCTGGTATGGATTTTCTTCTAAACAAAAGTAGCTATAGTAAGGACTCAGGAGACAGAGGTGGCATCAGCCTGATTGCAACATCTCTTACATAATGTGACTCAGGGAGATTTAACACCTGACATCCTGTATAAATCCTTACTCTGTGCAGGCCTAACACCAGCAACAATTGTGCCATTAGTATGCATTAGTAGGCATGCACAAACAACTGATGTGATTTATAAAGGCTTGTTTATGGAGATAGCTTGTTTAATGCATGCCTTTAATCCTAAACTTAAAATGACTAGAAATCCTAGCAATCCTTACATATAATTATTTAGGAAACATTTAAAGATAAGCTTTTTACAAGTAAATGTTTACTGATGGGGGGGGGGGGCATATTTTCCTACCCAAAGCCGGTTCTTGGTACTAATATACTGTATTCTGGGATTCTGTAATATATATATTTTTTCTTCTAACCATTGTTATCCAAGAAATGTTGTTAATGCTAATTAAATCATCTTACACATTAGAATTTGCATTTTGTATTTGTATTTTTATATATCTACTGTCTATTCAGACTTCTGTGTCTGAAAATGCATGCATTTTTATATGCTTTTAAAGCATGTTAGTACATTTATATTCTTTTTTTATTTTTTTATTGCTATAGCACACATTTTTTCGTATTCTTTTTTCTGTGTTTTATCTCAGTCATTATACTAATAAAAAAACACCTTAATGCCTTTTTTTGTGGTTGTTTAAAATTGGTGTATAGGGGACTAGCTATAAATCTAAGATTCAATTACTTAAATCCGACATTCAGTTGATATAACCACCACCCTGGAGACAACTTGTATCAGTTTCTAAGCTATTATCTCTGCACAAACGCAATGCATAGCTATGCATAAATCTTTTATAACCAGGTATTGTCTCAACAACATTCGACTCTGGGGCTACCCTAGGTTACTGGGGTTGCTGATCTGCTTCCAACCATCCGAGACTTATTTGTTAAACTATTGGATGGCCCTGACTATACAGATGATACAGATGATGAAATCTATAGGGGGTATAGGACATGTACATATTATATTTTCCAAGGTTTTTTTTTTTTCTGAATAAAAGTTATCATGCAAAAAGCCCAGACCTCTGGCCCAATAGACTTTGAAGGAGCCAAAATTCAATTGCTACCGGACCTAAACACACCTTGGACCAGAGATGGGCACTTAAACTTCTCCTGAACCTGCTACAGCAGCATAACATTCCATATGGGGTTTTCAATTTCACCTCCAAAATCCAGAAGGCTGGCAAATGCATTTTGTCAGGCACCCTGTTGACATACCGGATCTTTTGCATCAGCTGAATCTTCCTCAACTCACATCTATAGCCCGGCCTCACACTTTTTCTGAACCATGACCTATTCAATGGCTGACTTCTACTCCTCTACTCCAAATATGAGAATCGTAGAACTCTTCAGAGACAATGCCTTACATGTCATCTCTGGGTCATGTCCTTTTTGTTACAATGTGCTGCTAGTTCCCATAACTGCCCCTTGAAACGATTTCCTATGACAAGGATGTAGGACCCACAGATGTACTGTAGGAGTGCCCACGGATCACATCTCGACCTCTCTGAACACACTCAAAGGGATTTAAACCATTGTTGATCATTCTAGCGGACAATAATAATATAGTATGTTGCATCCACGATTCCTGACCTGTTCCGTTTGACTTTTGGCTTTCTTAGACCTGAATCTATATCAGGTGTACAGGACACCAGGAATGGGTCCTGTATTATTAATTTTCAATCTTTGTGCCTGTCTTTTGCCAACCTACCTATTTTGGGTTAATTTTTATGGTTTATATTTTTAAATTGTTATCCTTTAAAATGTGATGTGATAGGTCATCTAAACATGCTTCTTTGCAATATGTAAGCTTTAATATTCTGTCCTGCATTTGACCTTCTCTGGGAATGAAGGGTGGTTTAGAGCCCTCCCTATATATCCTCATGTATTCATTGTTGTTGGGGTTTTTCTTTCAGATAATTAGTTCAGCACATCTCCTCTCTTCAATCAACCACCCCTGCCCATCCGAAGGGGGGTATTTTCCCTCTGGAATTAAACCTTGTCACTCTTAGAATCCGACATCTGTTAAAGAACCACAGTAGATCTTCTCAATTATGAATGGAAGATCTCCTGGCTTGTGGGAATCAACTAGGGAGCTAGGGAGAATCAGCATGGATGTTATCCCCGTTTCTTAAACCTGTTTTAATCTCTCCTTATGGCTGTCCCCGATTCTTTCCCCAGGAAACTACAATGAATGTATAACTTGAGGGTCTAGTTGCCCTAGCCTAAATCACAAAATATCTTCTCTACCGGAAACTAATGGCCAATTCTTCCAACATGAACCTAGTAGCCAATGCTCCCTATAATTTTTTATATTACAAGCCACTGGTACTCATCCAAATAGTTGATTGGATGAACATTTGATTGATTTAGACCAGTGGGCTGCCAAAGAGCATTTTCTTCAAACCATATCATCTTATAGGCTTTGCCCTGGGTGGATCCCTTGCTGCAGAAGAGTCTTTCCTCTCTCTTAGCCTTCATGGCACAACTGCTCGGTATTTGGGACAATACAATTTCCTGTTTATCTATTTCCTTCTTCATGGGCCCCATAAGTCCACTCTTCAACAACCCTGTATTCCAACCCACTTTGCAAAACTCTACCTTTGACATTTTGACTAAGCATACAGATCTTTGGATAGCACAAGCAATACAAAGCAACACCCATTCTACTGCTCGGACTACTGAACATCCCCAGTCATTTGCCCATCAACAATTTAGAGCAGCAGTGTGATTGGGTGAAATGCGTCAGGGGGTAAATAAACACAGGAAGGGGCAGACCAAAGCTGTTTACCTTGCAAAAGGATTTGTATTTCTGTCCATCCAGTTCTGAGATGTAAAAATATTCCTGAAGAAGTAATTGGACAAAATGTGTAGGGCCCGATTAAGCGGGTGACCTCATCATGCTATCATGTGACCTACTACACATGCCCGGAATACACAGCAAGTGAGGGGAAAAAGCTGGTGTTAACGTGGTAGGACTGATGGGATGATGTTTACCAGATGCTGTATTTTTATAAGGCACATTTTTATGGGTTTCGATGTGCAATAAAACTGTAATACACTCTCAGATTTTTATGTACTGCAGAGAGATTTATATAGAAATTCTACACATGATATTTGAAGCTCATTATTTTGATGGCTATAGCTATAGCTGAAATTAAAGGCCTTTATATGGATGTTAACATGGACTGTCTGACCTTTATAATCTGAGGTCCATAGGGAAGATAGGGGCGTGTAAACGCAGTGGGAGCACATTCCTTAAAAGATAACTCCACTTTCATTAAAAACATAATATAGCATAAACATAGCCAAACAGGCCATTTTGTAATTTATTAAAAGATTCAATTTCAACCTGAATTTGCTGTAATTTTCTAAAAATTCAGTGCAATATGACAAGCTGTTCTGTACACTGTTGGTGTATGGAATGCCCAAAAGAAATGTTAATTTCTCACTTGTATGATTGGCTCACAGATTTTCGCAGAAGTCTGCACTAAGAAACAAATACAATTATAGGCAACTCCTTCATTAGAAATTTCATTTTTGTAATGATATTCCCTAAGGGTTCAGTATTTCTAAATGGATGCTGATACTTTTGTCACCAACTCAGTAGCGGCTGTGAGAAGGAACGGAGCGTTCCTCCTCACAGCCGCCAGTGACAGCCAGCAGCCTGGCTGTCCGAGCAAGATGCCATAGCGACCAAACGGCCTGCATGGCATCAGGGAGATGTCCTGGCCGGGCCCCGCCGTGCCTCGGGCCCCATAGCGTCCACCAGGTGGTTATAATGAACAGAGACCCTCCCATTCAGGGATCAGTCTGGAAAGGACATTTTGCAACAACCTGCTATTTCTTCAGAACAGAACAAGGCAGGAATCTGCAACACAGTTTATTAAAATCCTTGATTAAAATGTAGATAGACCACCCAGAGAGGGGTTTTTTTTCTCAACAAATTGGAGTTTCTCTTTAAAGTAGTAATGAGAGCTAGTCATTTTTACCTTTTAACGGATTCTCTGCATTAAGGTAAAAACTCCCAGCACTTTTCCATGTTCCCTTGTCCCCAAACACTTACCTTTGGTACCTCCGCTGGGTCCAGGAAGATATGGATGGTGTTCCCCAGACTTCCTGGTTGAGGGGGAGAGTACTGAGGGCAGATGAGTGATAGGCTCCTGCCATCAGTCAAGCTTTTACGGAGGGAACAGTGGAGGGAGCTGGGGCTTGGCTTGTCGAATAATGTGTGTGCCTATGGACGCACACAGCTAGGCACGGGAACACACATGCACGGGTGTCTCCTCAGCAGCCAGCTAGCTGAAGGAGACACCCACAGTCAGGTAGGGAGGGAGAGAAGTATGGGGATCAGCTGGAGGCAAGGAAGAAAAATTCTAAAGAAGAACACCAAAATCATGTAAGCGTGGGCCTCCTCATCATAGAGAAAAAACCCCAAAGGTTTAATATCACTTTAAGCCTTGAACTGCACATGGTGTTGTTTGGAGCTGTTATTCAAGCAGCAGGTGGTGGAGTAATTTCTGTTGACTTTGGGTAGAGTAATATATAATATCATGAGAATTCTGAATTATATTGTGTCACAAAAAATTATTCGCATAACCTTTTTGTTTATATAATGATAAATTGACGTTTTAGTTTAGCTCTGTTTATGTATGAAGATGTACACAGCGCTGCCATGCTACACAACCCTTTTGGGCAGGGGAGGAAACCTGATTTTCCTTTCCTGTACTTCAGTGACGCTTTCAGGTGTTCTCCATACCTTCACCCAGTGACTAAACTGTGAAAGAAGCAGCATACTAATTAGCTTATCTCTCTGTCACTCTGCTCTTTCCTCTTAAAAGCATGCTCCTTGCCCTACAAGACAACCAATTGACTCCTTGTGCTGCTTCTTCCTCCCCAGTACAAACTCTACAATTCTGGATTGCCTATGGTTTATTAGTACCTGAGACCATGTTCACTAGGACAAATAGGAAGGGCAATTTGGACCAGCAGGATAAAGACAGCAATAAAAACCTGACAGGGTGTTTGAACACTTCTATACTCTATTAAAAAAAAAAAAGTTTTGGCTTTATACTTTAAGATGTAGAGCAAGAATTAAATATTCCTATGTTATGAATATTGAATATGTGCCGGGTTCAGCTGCTTCCTTTTGTATCAGAATGGGAAAAAGATGACCTTATTTTCATTGTTTTATGGCAGACCTGAAGAGAGATTTGTTCAAGGCACAAAAGGGCAAAGCTGGAAGTGAAGATGCCCATACACTGTGTGAATTTCAGCTTGTTTTTGAGGAATCAGCCGAAATTTTCACAGTATGTGCCACTGTCGGTGCTCTTTCGGTTACCATCCCCTGATCAGCTGATTGAAGGAGCTGGCTGGAAAATTTTAATACGATAGGAGCCGGCAGCCAATTAGCTGCCTGGTCTTGTCGGGTATTTTGACCGGGGCCAGCGGCCGCTGTCAAAATACAACGCAAACAGCGGGATTCCTCGATCGACACACTCCTAATTGTTGATGGGGGAATCTGCTCTATTTTTCTCGTTCAGCCCATGGGTTGAACGAGAAAAATAGATTAGTGTATGGCCAGCTTAAGAGCTAAGCAGACACTTTGTTCTGTCACATGTCTACATGTAGGTAATTAATATATCAGTTAGTACAGATTTATTTTAAACAATGGGCATGCAGATAAGGCAACAATATTAAATATCTTCATTATTGAGAAAACAGTATTCCTTTATCGATAAAACAACCATCACCTACCAGGGTCAAAAAAAAACAAAACGCCAAGTGTTCACCTTATAGAAACGACATATATAAAAGCAATTAGGCGATGAGGATTTTCTGTAGAGTTTGCAACTCTTGGATCAATCCCAAATGAGTAAGGCTGGCTATACACTGTGGATCAATCCCAAATGAGTAAGGCTGGCCATACATGCGCGGGCTGAACAAAAAAAATAGAGCAGATTCCTCTATCGACACTACAAGTGTGTCAATTGATGAATCCCGCTGTTTGCATTGCATTCTGACATCGGCTGCTGGCTGCTGACTCTGCTCATACGAAGATTTTCCAGCCGGTTCCTCAAGAAATGTACACAGTGTATGGGCACCCTTAGGAACCCTCAGCTGATCAAAGTAGCAGGCTGGAAAATCTTCGTACGACCAGAGGCGGCGGCCAATGAGCTGTCGGCTCTCGTGGCGTATTCTGACAGAATTCACATTTCTATGTTCAGATTTGTTGATCAGAAAGCACACTGACAGTGTGTAGCAGTTCACTCATCTCTGGTTAAACATTACAATATATTTTTGCAGTATAGGTCAAAACGTCTTTAACATATACTGTATACCGTAACATTAAAAGTGCAACACTAAACCTATAAAGAAATGGGAAAAATATACTTATAGGCCTGGTTCACACCTGAACGTTTTGTATATGCGCGTACAACGCGCGTTTTCCCCCCGGCGTTTTTGCGCATTTTATGAGCGTTTATAGCACATTTCTGTACATTAGAAACGCGCGACGCACGCGCATTTTTGAGCGTTTGGAGGTTTCCAATGAAAAAGAATTCCGGTCTTTCCGCAAGCGTCCAATGAAAAAGACTTCCTGAGACGCAGCATTTTCTTTTCCTGTATGCAAAAGACCGTGTGGTGTGTGCAGTGTCTTTTGTACAGAGGAGAGTTGCGATTTGTGATTGATTTTTCAGTGATTATGGAGCTAGGCAAACGGAGACGGACTGCAGCAGTCATTGCAGCAGTGCACTTGATTCGATTGAGGAGAAGGAGAGATAGCAGGCGAAAGAGGCCAGTTTTGGGCCATGTGTGAGACACTCCGTGGACATGAGAAGTTCTTCACCTACACCCGCATGTCCATAAATAGGTTAGTACATAAACAATTGTTAGTGCTTATTGTTGTTCTGTCCCATGTAAGTGGCATCATCGATTTCAATGGAATATATGTATATGTTCATGTATTTATATTGCTAATTGCTAGTATTAACCACAAACCTTTATATATATATTACAGTTTTGATGAGCTACTCGGATTGTTGGCTGTCCAGTTGGAGCGTCAGGACACCTTCATGAGAGACAGCATTCCACCACCGGAAAGATTAATTATTACTTTGCGGTAAGTTCACTACATCACTCCTTTGTAGAATTATAGACCAATTAAATATTGGCGTAAAGAAGCATAAATAGAGTTAGATATGATTAAATGTGTGCTCTCTGTGATTTTCAGCAGGTCTAGGTATGAAATTAATTATATTTATGTGTACTAATTTATAAATATAAATGAGTGCATATCAATAACCAATTTCATATATACACTCTCACATGGCGAATTTCTCATGCAGCGAGCTGGGAGCTACAATAAGGTGAGCAATATGCAATCTGACAGAACTGTTTTGCTAAAAAGCGGCATGAGAATCAGTTAGCTGCCAGACCAGTGCAAGAGCAAGATAGGAACAGGGCACATGTAGTGGAAAAACAAGAACAGCTATTTTCAGATCTGTGTTACACCGGTTTGTGGATCTACAAATAACAGATCAACGCTATCTGTGACAGTACTGTCATTACCCCCCTCCTTAAATAAATTATAATCTGTTTTCAAGTGTTATGTATATGGAATTGTATATTAATGCTCTGTGTGTTGTGCCTTTTGCTGTAGTGCCCTGTGCGTTGTGCTGTTCTAACCTAGGTGTCTTTGTGATATGCATGTTGACATATGGCATGTGTGAACCTCCTCCATATGTTTAACATAACCTTTTATATAACCAAATCCTAAACATAGTTTAAAACTTCATCTTAAACCCTAAAAAAAACCACACAAACTCATTGATAAATTGCCCTAAAATTTTACTATAAATAAAAACCATCAGACAAAGGCATAAAATATTTCTCCTGCTCAACCGGGTAGGAGGAGAAACTGAAAACGGTGCCTATAATCAAACATGGAAATACGGAATTTTCAAGGCCAAATCTATAAATTTTGGTAATTTGGGAGCGCAAAGTTAGGCTCGTCCACCTGCATGTCCTCCCTCATTCCACGTGTGGAATAGCCAGCTGGTTGTTGTGTGTTGGAGCTATGTGCCAGGCTGGTGGAGGGATAAACATATGGGGAATGTGGGCGTGGGTGTCATGTTTCTGGGTGGTGCTGATGCTGCATGGGTGTGTGTGGGTATGCTTGTGAGGCGTGTGTGTGCATGTGTTGGACATGTTGAGGTGGTTGTCGAATGGGTGGGGCAGGTATGGGTGCAGTGGCATGTGGTGTAGAGTCATCCGGGAAAAGTTCGGAGTCAAGGACTCTGTTGAGTGTTTCCCGTACTGCCGTCTGTCTTCGTAAAGGCACCATTTTCAGTTTGGCCTCCAAGCTGAGCAGGTAATGAGCCTCGCCTGACAGCCTGGGGACAGGATGAGCCATGGAGTCCAGGACATCAATTAGTCTGTCCTCCTCCCTTTCCATTCTCTGGCGTCGGGGCCTGAGCACGCTACGCCTGCGTACAATGATCCTGGATGTTGGGGCGGAGGTGGTTGGTGTCGCCGGTGCTGGTGTGCTGCTTGTTGGGGATGGGCTCAGTGGTCCTGGGGAGAAGGAAGGCTCAGTAGGTGATGTGGCCGATTCCACCTGGTCAGTAGTTTCCCAGCTACTCTCGGTGCTGTAAAGAGTAATAAACAATACATAAGTATTTGCTATATATTA
Source organism: Nanorana parkeri (assembly GCF_000935625.1). NCBI lineage: Eukaryota > Metazoa > Chordata > Amphibia > Anura > Dicroglossidae > Nanorana > Nanorana parkeri. Next base: position 265,150 of record NW_017306974.1, on the reverse strand, counting down.
TTCTATGCATGTAATTGTAATTGACGTGACTTACCTCCGCATTTCAAGACATGGAATCAGAAATGCCAGCTGCTCCGCATGAATGTAGCGGTATGGGGCACTGGCAGCCGAGCCACTACGGTGCTCCCGTTGCTTTCTACGGTGGTGCGTAAAGGTGTCCTTCATGCTCTTCCACTTTGTTTTTAGGATATTGACTGTGGAAACAAAATGTAAACATGAACTAATTACATTCTTGCTTTTATCTTTCATTTCTTAGGTATTTAGCGACTGGACAGTCGTTGGCTAATCTGCATTTCGCTTTCATGATCGGGAAATTGACTGCGAGCGTCGTGATCAAGGAAACATGCATTGCAATATGGGAGGTCCTGCATGATGTAGTAATGGCGAAACCCACCAAAGAGGAGTGGCTTCAGATATCTGGATTGTTTGCCACGTCCTGCAATTTCCCAAACTGCGTTGGAGCCATAGATGGCAAAGATATCCGGATTGTCAAACCAATTGGCAGTGGCAGACGTTTTTTTAATTATAAAAAAATTTTTTTCGGTTGTTCTATTTGCGGTAGCAGATTCAAATTACTGCTTCCGCTATATTGATGTTGGATCATACGGCAGCAGCTCAGATTCTGCGGTATTTGCCCATTCCCAATTCGGACTGAGGTTGAGACACGGGGATCTTGACCTCCCGGGGAACACCGCACTGCCTGGTACTGCTCAACCTGCAATGCCCTTTGTATTCGTAGGAGACGAAGCATTTGCTCTTGGTGAGCATTTAATGAGGCCCTATTTTAGTCGTGGACTGAGCCTGGAGAAGAGGGTCTTCAATTATAGGCTCACCAGAGCACGCAGGGTTGTGGAGTGTGCATTTGGCATATTGTCAAATAAATGGCGCTTCCTGCACTCGCCAATAAACCTCAAACTTGAGAACGCCATCTCTGCGGTGAAGGCAGCTTGTGCCCTTCACAATTTTGTGCGTTGCAGAGATGGGTTTAATTTTGACGATTAATTGGCGCATTGCATGGAGAGTAGCCAATGCAGCGCCAGCCGTGGAACAACGAATGGTGGCAGCATTCGTGACGGATTTGCTGCATACTTCATGTCACCTGAGGGGGAGGTGTCATGGCAGATGCAAGCGATTCAGTCCTGATTCCCCTCCAAAAATTAACAATCATTTTCCCTTGATCTGATACCAATAAATTATATTTGAATTGAAAACAGACTTGAGTATTCTTTTTTTATAAATGGCTGCACGCAAGTCACATGCAAACACTTCACGCAAGTCAAATGTAAACAATGCATGCACTTCACATTGACACACTTCATGCACGCATGTTACAAGTAAAGACTGCACGCATCTGACATTAAAATACTGCACGCATGTGACATAAAAACACTGCACGCATGGGACATAACAGCACTGCACACATCTGACATGAAAACACTGCACGCATGTGATATATAAACACTGCACGCAAGTCACATGAAAACAATGCGCACGTGTCAGTACACACTGCATGCATTCTGCATGAAAACATAGCAGACATGCACGCATGTTACACGGAAATACTGAACACAAGTCATATGCAAACAATGCACGCATGACGCATTACAACAGTGCATGCATTCTGCAAGAAAATATTCAACACATAAAAACATTGCTGACATGTACCTTTTGCTTCTTTAACTTGTTTGGGGAAGGTTTCCCAATCAGGCCACGCTGCTTCTCCAATCTCTTGCCAGGCACGTTGCCTGATTCTCCGATTCTTGTAATTGGCATGTCTCATGTCATAGAGACATGGGGGTTGATTTACTAACCTTATAAACACACCACGAACATGTATACACCTCTCTAGTGTGTTCCCTCCCAGCATGATCTATGGGTGGAATCTAAACACCTTTGTAGTGTGTACACACCCAGCAGGTGTTGTGCAAAGCCTTGCTTGAATTGCAAGGTGATGTTGTGTAAATTAGCTCTACATTGTGTTGCTTGCATTGATGAATGCAGGAATGTAAATGCATGAGCTAACCATTTTTGTCTAAACTGTGAAGCAGCATTAAATATGCATCATGTGCATGATTTTTGCATATATGGCATTAGTGGAAATATGCTTTTAGAGAGTTTTTGGTTGATAAATACGTTTTGCTGTGTGAAAAATCACACGCACCTGGTGCGTGCGCATGTTTAGGTTCACCCCCATATGGTCTCGCCTGCACCAGTCGTATGAATGCCTCAGAATCCAGCAGGCCACATGCACTGGAATCCTCCATCTTGTTCAGCTTCTTCACCCAACAACTTTGTCTGCAAGATGGGAGTGGTCTGTAGCCATGTGCGGAATGCGCGTTCTATGCGTGATTTCTGCTACCAAAACGCGCAAACACTCATTTCCGCCTGTTCCCGTCGAAGTCTATGTGCGCGAACGCGCTACAAAACGGCCCAATACGCCGCAAAGAAGCTCCTGTACCTTTTCTGGCGTAGGCCGTTTTGTACTGCGTTCGGACGGGCGGAAATACGGCAAGGTGTGAACCATACCCATTGAAAACAATGGGATTTAGATGTTTGAGCGTTTGGTAGAGCGTTCGGCGAGCGTTGAACGCGCTACAAAACGTTCAGGTGTGAACCAGGCCTAAAGGTCTGTTTGGCAGACATAATCATTTCCTCGCAGATGTTCAGTTCCCTACAGCTTTCCTGTAGTGATATGTATATTCTGTATACATAAAGTCCTATGTATTCAGTTGGCCAGTTGTTACCTCTGAACAGTCAGGTCTATTGTCAGTGTTAGAATAGGCTGCATTCCTTCCATTTTTTATATTATTTTATATATAGAACTTACACTGCCTGGCCAAAAAAAACTCACCACCTGGATTTAGCTAAGCAAATAGGTAATTACTAGGGTCAGCAATGTTATGTCCCCAAAAAATGAGGTCAGCTGCCTCCCTGAACTCAGGTTTTTCCATCAATGGAATTTTTCTTTCCTGGTGGCACGGGCATATTCCAAGATGACAATGCCAGGATTCACTGGGCTCAAATTGTGAAAGAGTGGCTCGGGGAGAATGAGACATCATTTTCACACATGGATTGGCCACCCCAGTGTCCAGACCTTAACCCCATTGCGAATGTCATGTTGTGAAAGCTTAGTGAAATGATTCCACGGTAAATGCGTGCCGCAATCAAAGCTAATGGAGGTCCAACAAAAAATTAGTGTGTGTGACTTTTTTTTTTTGGCCAGGCAGTGTAGATAGTGCCAACAGTTTGCAAAAGAACTTGGTGGTGTCATTGATTAACCACTTGACTAGTGGAGCAATATTTAAAATTATATATTTTCTGAAAGCAGAGGCCCTGTTGAATAAAATAATGCTGGTTGCAATTTTGTATGTTGTATGACGCCTTGCTCATCAATTTAAAGTTAGCAGTGAGTGATGGCCCCAGAATGATTGCTCTCACTCCAGTGTTCACGGTCGTGTGTAACATGTGTGACACAATTGTTGTTTTCACACATAGCACCCCACGTGTGTTTGCATTTATAGTTGCGTGTACATGCGTGTACATGGGAAAGGACGGCTTTAAAAAAATTTCACTTACATTTTTTTTTTAACACTTGACTTAATTGCTATCACATAGGGGTTAACAAGCCACCAATGTGATAGCACTGAGAAAGTGACAGGTCCTCTTTATGAAGACATCAGGTGTCTATTAGACGCCTAATGTCCCTTATGGACCCCACAGCAGCTGATGAAGCATAGATCACATTTCTGTATCTTCTCTGGCCAAAGTGGCTGGAGAAATGACACTCTCAAACTGGAATGGTTGCTTCATGGTTCAGGTAACACTCTTAAACAACAGTCAGAACTTGGTATTAGCCACTTCAGTACTAGACATTTATATATGTATGTCGGTACTGAAGTGGTTAAGAAGGGGTATATTTTATATATATTATGAGGGTGTAGGCAGCAAGATTTGGACAGTGATTGGATGTGGGGCCTGAGGGCGAAGTCAGTGAAAAAGATTACTCCTAGCACTAGGGGGAAACTAATAGCTGTGCAGTTGAGCTAAATGCAGTAGTTAGGGAAGGGAGATCCCATCCTTTTCCTCCTTAATTCAACCCCTTTCCTACTATAGCTGTGCTAGGGCCCTGTAGACAGTGAAGGGACAAGATCTTTCAGTACCCAGGCCAAAAGGCCCCGTTCCCCCATGAGCTGTAAACTAGGGATGCACCAATACCAGTTTTTCTGTATCGAGTACCAATATTTTTTTTCGGTACTCGCCGATACCCAGTACTGATACCAGAGCCGTATGCCCCAATCAGGAAGTCAGGCGGCAGATCATGACTCCCCCGCCTCCTCAGGTGGCAAAATGGCTAGGGACACCACTGGGTGCACTGTTTAAATAGTATCCACAGTAGCTAAAGCATCCCCAATTGTGATGATGTGAGACAGTAGACATGTGCGATTCGTTTCGTTCCGAATCGAAATTCGGACATTCGGATGTATTCCATTTCCGAAATTCGGTAGCGTTCGTACGAACGTTCGTTTCGTTTTCTGTTCTTATTCGTTTCGTTCGTTGGAGCAAAGTGACATTAGAGAAGGAGAAAAATATTTTTTCCCCCTCAAATGTCACTTTTGCTGCAAACGAACGAAACGAATAAGAAACGAATAAGAACAGAAAACGAACGAACGTACTAACACTACCGAATTTCGTCCGAATCCGAATTCCGAATCCGAATTGACTTTCACACCCGAATCCTGAAAAACGAAATAACACAAATCCGAATTTAAAACGAAACGAAACTAATCAAATTTTTTGGCAGTGCACATCACATTTAAAGTTAAACGCTAAGCAGATCTGAAAGACATATTAATGCAGCTAAGGATTTAATAATACATTATTTAATTTCTTTTTTTTTCCATACAACCAGCATATGTACCTAAATTTGATTTGATGTCACAGTTTCAATTACTTAAACAGCAATTTGCAGATTGGGAAGGAACTGGGAGCCAGGTGTGCTGCAAGAAACATACTGATAAGGTAAAACAAAGAGATTACCTAATCAGTTTTCCGCTACTTTTTCTCTGTCCATTCAGCAAGCCAGAGGTAGAGGGCGGATAACCCTGTATTACAGTCAGGGGCTGACTGGTAACTTTTAGCCCAGGGGGCAAATACAACCCAGAGGCCCATGGTGCAGCAACTTGGCCCCCATCCCGCTCTGCCTCTTCCCTCGCCTTCTCCCCGCCCGTCTGCCACTTTTGCCATCCATATAATGGTAGTGTGAATGGTCGGGAGATGTGAGGACTCCTAGTAAGTCCATGAAAGGGACAACTGGCTAGGGGATGGTGCTCTCCTCCCACTGGGCTCCCTACATGGTTCTGGCCTTACTCCGCTCCATGTCCACTACTTAGGCACTCTCGCCCACTGTAGACTGCTGCTGGCTGTCCAGGCTTCTGGGGTGTGAGCTGTGGGAGGATAGTGGGAGGGGCTGGATAGTTTCAAAATCAGTGTTCTATCATTTTTCTCGATCCTATACATTTTCTCAACTGTGTCACTTCCAGTGGGGCCAGGTCATCCGAATCGGCTGTTTTCATGACCCCCTTTCTTCATGACATGCGCTACAAATCAGGGACTACAAATCTCAGCACAACAACAATGTAGAATAATACCACCAGCTAGAGGACTATAAATCTCAGAAATACATTGTACAGCATTGCAGAATGGCATTGGCTATAGAGAACTACAATTCCCAGCAATACCATTATACAGCAATGCAGAATAGCATCAGCTATAGAGGACTACAAATCCCAGCAATACACATTACAGCAATGCAGAATAATATGAAGCTACATACTCTGTTGCTCTGGGTTCTCCGCCTGATGTCTCCAGGGTCTCAGGAGGGTTGTGCGGGCTCTCACCAGGGGTCCAGAGAGTTTCACGGTGGCGTGTGGGTGCAGCAGAGGCGGCTCCCTAATTAGGCTCACAGGTGGCCAATGCGAACTGTCAGGTGGTCAGTGCGGGCTCTCTGCCAGTCAGTGCGGGATATATGGTGGCCATATTTGTACTGAGCCCTGATTACCATTTCGGACGGCGCAGTGCATTGTGGGATGTCCCGCGGTCGAACAGACCGCAGACATCACATAATGTTCGGCGAACGCTAGAACATGCTATGTTCCAGTCGAACATAGGTTCGACTCGAACGTGCAGCCCATCCCTAGTGACCATTAATCTAGAGCTGCAGCTAACGATTATTTTCAAAATCAATTAGTTAGTCGATTATTACGTTTGATTAATCGGATTTTTAAAAATGGCTCCGGTGATGGACTACTAGTTTGTACTGAGATTGTAGTCCTTCAGGGGAGCAAGCTTGGAGTAGTGGACATAAAAAAGTGGGGTGTGCAATATAGTGAAATGGAAAGTGTAAACTTATGCAGCAATCAATGCAAAATGGCACCGGCTATAGAGGACTACAAATCCCAGCAATAATACATTATACAGCACAATGCAGAATATCACCAGCTATAGAGGCATACAACAAATTCCAGCAATAGTACATTATAGATGATGGTATTCTGCATTGCGCTGTATAATGTACTATTGCTGGGTTTTGTAGTCCTCTATAGCTGGTGGTATTCTGCATTGCGCTGTATAGAAGACTACAAATCCCAGCATATAAAACGACAGGTAGTTGCGCTAGGAGTAATAGTGTCTAATAGATTGCCAGCTGCAACAATGTGTGGTGTGACCCGTGTGAATATAAATAGCTAATATGTTGCGCTAGGTCATAATAAACTGGAAATCACCGCAAATTCTCCTCTATTCAAAAGTGATACGTGAATCAATTATTGAATATAATACAAATAAAGTTGAATAAAAACTAATGAATACTGGAATATTTCCGTGAATATATAAATAAATGAATTATTCCGTAAATTATACTGTGTGTGATTGATTAATTCATTCTTAGTGAGTGTAAAACTATTAAACAAAACTCAGGCAGACGTGGCCTCTAATCAGGCACTGTAGAGGGCCGCCCGCTGGGGGCCTTCCGAGGACCCTCTTGAGGACCGAGCGACCGCCGATCACACAGCCGCATCGGATGCCGGCCGGCCAGGTGCAGGTGACAGCGGTGGTCACGGGGGCCGTTTGTGACGGCCCAGTCCGCCCCTGATTACAGTCCATAACTAACAGAGAGAGTGGTGTCATCTGGATGTCCTGCATAAAGGTGCCCATACACCTTCCGATTATGCGATCGACTTTTCGTACGACAATCGTAACGTGTGAATAGAGTGCCCGACCGATAGTACTGTACAATCGTACGACTTTTGACGGTCAGGCAGGTTTGAAAACTTTGGTCGATCATACGATGTTCGCATGGTTTTGACAGGTAAAACATCTCTTAAACATATTTCTTCTGTGTATTTGTCAGTTTGCCTGGAATTCAAGTTTAAAGCAGATTGAAGATTTGCAACAGAGTTGCTGCAAATATGGACACCAGGGATAGTAAGCATTATTTTTTCCCCAATAAGCAGGCTTTAATGGAGTTTGAGAGAGCGATGACGAGCTCCAGCCACTACATCAGTCAAACACCTGTCATGCCATTAGGTTCTGCTACCCTTGCAAATGCATGTTACCCTGACAGCTATAAGAGGCTTAAGGAAGCTTTTGGAGGAGTCTGGAGTTACTTATAGTGATGTTCTGAGATACTGAATGATGTTTGTGCCTGTCACACCTAATCCTTGCTCATACTAATCTCTCAATGCTGCCATGGCAACAGGCAAACGGCAAGTGGGTGCAAATGACTAGTCTAAGCCTTATACTTGATGGCCAAATAAACCTAAAACATTTATTATAGAAGAGCCAAGGACAGTGTCTAGCTTTACAGTAATATATCCTTCTACATTACAGACATGCTTTATAGTGGAACTCCAGGAAAATATCTTAATCCACAACTGCAGAACATAAATGGGTACAGTTTCCAGCCATTCTGGTGACCTGAATTTTCTCGCCTAGGTCTGTTGTTGGACATTTTAAGAGCAGCAGCAAGCTCAAGAGCTTTTTTCCTCCTCTCATCATGTTCCTTGTATATTTTAATGCAGCATATAATGCAGCATGCAGGTATTGGTTGCATTAAAAAAATATATTTAATGTTTTTTTTATTGACTACACAACTGTATTAATTGGTGGTGTTTTATATATGCCCGGGGTTCAGTTTTGAAGGAATACTATTATTTTATTTTACGTTTATATGTTTTTTAGCTATTGCTTTATATGCATCTCCAATGTACACTACTGTGCAAAAGTTTTCCTATGGCAGAGGACGTGACGCAGCGTTGTGACAGTGTTGACTCACCCAAACCGACGCATTTCATCACCAAACTACCTACAGGGACTTCTGCGCTCGATCTAAGAAAACTGGGCGGTTCTCCTTACAGCTGCTCACTTAAATTGGCTGCATGAGCCTGCATTAATATCATTCAAATATGTGAAGCGGCGCTATCACCCAACAAGTAAACAAATATGTGCAAAAACTAAATATTATAGTGAACAATACTATTGTGAGAGAAAAGAGAAAAAAAATATGCATATATAATATTTTTCAAATATTTTCCAAATTAAATCTAGTCAACTGTTTGTGTGAATCACAAGGTGGTAATCTAAAAAAACTCTAAATGACTAATAAAGTAGCAAACGTCCTGTGTCAGTGTGTAAAACGTGTCCATAAATTCATTTAAATATTTGAAGCTGTGAGGAAGAAGTTTTACCCTATAAGAAGCGCTTTGAGACCCAAGGGTCTGAACACGGAGGTGAGATGATTATTTATCAGAGCACTGGTGTTTTTTATGAGCACTTCAGCAAAAAATACAAAAGAAATTACAAGAGTGGGCAGAGTGACGCACAAAGAAAGTCTAAGACAACACTTTTTCTTTTTAGAGAGAGCTGCCTGCTTTGGATCTCAGTCCAGTTCAAGGCATCCCTGCGGCCGTTCCGCTGATATCGGGCCCTAGCCCACGGAACATATGACTCCCCTGGGTCTCACTCCCTGCCTGTAATAGCCCAGTTTCCATATAATCCCAAGCTACCCACACCTTCTTGTAAATATGTAGAGTATTATTCAGTCACGCCGTTAGGTGTTCCATCTCCTGCACCCGTTGGTAAAAGTCCACCTCAGACGGGGGGGCTTGGCGCTTCCAATGGAGGGCAATTAGGCAGCGAGCTGCCATCAAGATATGGGACACCAATTTCCGCCCGTACTTACGGAGGTGCAGGAACGGAAGTCCCAACAAGTAGTGGATGGGTTCTAACGGTAGCTTTGATTGCAACAGGTTCTCCAATGTAGTTTGGACCATCTTCCAGTACACCTGCAGTTGTGGGCAGGACCAGTATATATGATACAGAAAGCCTGTGTGACCATTCTCTGCATCAAGACTTATCAGCAGAGTCGGTTCCCTCCTTTGATTGGTAATCCCCTGCCTGTCTATTTTAGATGAAGCCCACCTGATCGTTATGTATAAGGGCTATCAAAGGTGCCAACTTCTAAGCAGCTACAACATTAGCAAAGGTAACAACACTGTAGTGATTTCACTGCAGATGGAAGGGTATTGTTACCCTATCAAGCTAAGTGCCTGTGATTCTAAAGGGCTGTGGATGGAGCTAGGCATGAGTATTCACCGACAGGGCTACCAAAGGTGCCAACATCTAAGCAGCTACAGCAGCAAGGGAGACAACACTGCAGTGATGTCACTGCAGAAGGAAGAGTGTTCTCACCCTATCAATGTAAGTGTGTATCCTGTGGTTCTAAAAGGCTGTGGGTGGAGCTAGGCATAGGTATTCACCAACAGGGCTATCAAAGGTTCTAACATCTAAGCAGCTACAGCAGCAGCAAGAGTGGAGTTAGCCATGGTTATTTACCAACAGGGCTATCAAAGGTGCCAAGTTCTAAGCAGCTACAACAGTAGCAAAGGTAACAACACTGTAGTTATTTCACTGTAGATGGAAGGGTATTGTTACCCTATTAAGCTAAGTGCCTGTGGTTCTAAAGGGCTGTGGGTGGAGCTAGGCATGAGTATTCACGGCAGACAGTTGGCGACTTCTGTGCACTGTAGCATGCGCTGACCCCGCTCTGTCATTTTACGTGGCCTACCACTTCGTGGCTGAGTTGCTGTTTTTCCCAGTCCCTTCCACTTTGTTATAATAACACTAACAGTTGACCGTGGAATATTTAGTACCAAGGACATTTCACAGATGGACTTTTTGCACAGGTGGCAACCTATCACGGTACCACGATTGAATTCACTGAGCTCCTGAGAGCGACCCATTCTTTCACAAATGTTTGTAAAAGAAGTCTGCGTGCCTAGGTGCTTGATGTTATGCAACTGTGGCCATGGAGGTGATTGGAACACCTGAATCCAATGATTTGGTGGGGTGTCCCAATACGTTCGGCAATATAATGTTTCAGGGTGTACTTACCGATATGGCAGCCTACTTCACATATGTGATTTTATAGTTTGACCGTAGTTCTAATTTAAATCCCATCTCCAGCCAATTTGTTCTAGATTTGGATACAGTGAGCAAAAGTTAAACATTCTGTCAGGATTTGATTTCTGTCTGATTTCCCCTTACTTCCTGTCCCTGTAGCACCTGAGAAGAAATGTGGGTGCGGACATCACCGGAACAAAAAACATTTCCAGACGTTTACTAAAAATACCTTATGCTCTGTGTCCTCACAATACCATCACCTGTGCTGACAGGAAGTGAGGGGACATCTCAATAGGGGCAGAGATGGCAAAGTAAACCTGACATAACTTCTAATTGTTCTCCATCACATCCAAAACAAAACAAAACATACTGGCTGGAGCTGGGCTTTAACTGTATGATAGAAATTACATTTCTGGATTCAGTCACTATACACAAGCAGAATCAAACTCTTTGTAAAGAAAACCAAAGGGCCATACACAGTGGATGATAATTTTTATTACAAAAACATTGGTGAATGTCCCATCCACAGATTCCATTCCTATTTTCTGTAATCATACTGAAGAGTCTGTGAAATAAAGAGGTATTGGATTGTGCTTCACTGGCAATTTTTAGTATGGTCAGATTTCAAAAATGTCTTAAAGTTGTAACATGTTCCATATCAGCAACAAATAAAACCATAGAATGACATGACACTTTTCTGCTCACCTCAATATCCCCATCTGGAATTACACATTCAATAATTATATATCCCCCAACTTTTGGTCCACTTGAGAATGATCTTAGGCTCTAATCTCACGGGGCATTCTGGGATTCCTGTGGCAGGAATCCCGGGTGTCCTGTTTAGATGCGGCTGCTTTATCCATTCAAGAAAAGGACAGGGGGACAGCGGCCGCATCTGTCAGCGGCAGTCTGCATGTGATGTGTGATTACATGCAGCTTGGGATAGATAATTGTTCCTGGACACAGAATAGATGCGTCCAGTGACCTATTTCAAACCTTATGTAATCTTACCATGTACATAACTTCAATGGGTATATCAGCCACATCTGAATGGGACACTCTGGAATTCTGCTGCAGGAATCTGTATGTTCCTGCTTCAGGAATCCCAGAACTCCCCGCGTGAACGGGGCATTAAAGAATACCCTTTGATGTGCGAGGAATCCAGTGAGCCGCTAGCTTCCTGTTTTAGCTGACAAATCTGCTTCTGCTGTACTGAACTCACACGCAGTGTGGTCAGCCCTGCCCGAGTTCTCCCACTGGACCACAGAATGCCTTCCCCTTATGCTATGAAGATGATGGGGGGGGGGGGGGGGGGTGGAGTCCAGCAGAGGAGAACTCAGGGCTGACCCTGTGACACTCAACTCAAACTGGAAGTTATGAGCTTTCTAGTAGACCAATACATACTTTTCTGTACCTGCAGCATTTTAAAGGAATAGCATTTGCAAGTATTGCTGAGATGTACTACATTTTTTTTGCCTATACATACCCTTTATGAGGGTACTCTAAAAACAGGTCCCTAGTTAATCACCACATAGGGCCCTTTAAGTCACTCGGCATGTATAGTAGCTGATATGTGCACATAAACATTGCCACACAGATCATTCTTCTTGTAACACTCACAAACAGTTGTCAATTAATCAGCAGCAGGTTTGTATGCAGGAAGCTAAAGAGTAGCGTCAACTGGATGATGAAGAAGTTGAAGATATAACCGTAGGTATTATGGAAAATTACTTTTTTTGTAAACACTTTTAACCCTGCTCCTCTACTCCATCTGCTATGAATCAAACTAAACGGATGTGAGGAGGATCTCAAATTGCATATCCTGAGCAATCTCATGGGTTTGGTTGAAAACCAGTCTTTGTGAGAATCATAAGACACAGATATTCAGCAATAAACATCTTCTGTGTCCGTATCAGTTTGTTGCTGCAACTTTTTTTTTCTAGCAACTGTAACCTGGCTTTTTATTTCCTGAAGGTAAAAACTTCAAGTGATTTGTGTCTCTTCTTGGTGTGTTTTTGAAGGCTGGGAGCCGGCTCTGCTACAGTGCCACCATATAGACAGTTGTTGGATTCTGGGTGTTGTCCTGTACATTCCACTGGTGGCATATAACCACTGTCCCACATGCCTGACCCACACAACTTGCACAAGTCATGTAGACTGCATGGAATTTTAGGCAAAAGGCGAAACTTGTAAAGCAAACTTCTTGCCTGCAAAGAGGAAGAAAAGGTAGAGGTCAGAAAAGAGAGGAAAACACCATGACAAGAAAAAAATATGTGTAATTAAGGCTGAAAAGAAGGGAGAATAAAGAAGAATACAGCCAAGGGGGAAGAATCCGGACAACAGAAGTTGAGGGATGCAAAGAACAAATGTTTTTTTGCTAAAAATTTTCAGACATGGGTCAAAGGAAAGGATAAAGTGATAACAAGTATTTGGGCGAGTACTCGTACTTGCCCAAATGCTACCAACACCGGAACCTCCGGTATCAGGAAGCCGGGCAGCGAGTCATTACATACCGCCCGGCTTCCTGATTGGCTGGGAAGCTGGCTCCATGATCCCTCGTCACTAAATTTAACTTAATTGAGGCTCTAAATTTAACTTAAGTGCATTTTCCACAAACCTTTTGGGTTTGATAATAAGTTGCGCTAATATTGTGCTAATATAAAGTGACAGAGAATGGTGCTGGAACTGTTAATGATATGAAAGTCCCTACTGTTGCCTATAACAACAGGGATGAAACATATATATTTAATCTGTGCATTTAGTTGTTTGTCTGGAGTTTAGCTTTTATAAAAATATTGTGGAAAAAGGTTGACAGATATCTGTGTGAACATATGGGAAAAATGTTTTTTTTTGCTTGTAGCGCAAACTGCAATATCGTGGGAGCCTTTGATAGAAACTTGCAAAGCTTTGACTTTTGACATCTCTTTCCTCCAGGCTTCTTTTTTTTTTTAAAATACAGATACTCCTCGCTTAATGACTTACCTGTTTTGCGACCACTCGCACTTACGACCGTCCTCCGAGCGACCTCGCGCGTCAGCGCCAGTGCGACGTGTCGCCGGGGGAAGTGACGTCCTCCGTTCTTCACAGCGCGTCCCCGTGAGTATTTTCATTGCCCGATGTACAGTACACTGTTCAGTACTGTACATCGGCAACGCTATACAGTACTGTACTAATGCTGTAAAGTACTGTATAGAGTTCCTCACTTAACGACCAATTCGTTTAACGACCTGGTCGTAGGAACGGAACTCGGTCGTTAAGTGAGGAATACCTGTATTCACATTTCTATCATACATATCTGTCTTTAGCTCACCCATAGGAAACATTTTACCACAGATTATGAAATAAGTCTTTTATAATATCTTAACCAAATCTATTTCTTCCTGACATTATTGTGTCCCATGATACCAAAATATACACACAGTTCTTCAAACTTACCTTTTTAAGAACCAGATCCCCATTCATATGCATGGCCAAGTTACTGAAATGTAGCAACATCTGGTCTGTTGGCAACTGCTGCTCAATGACACCATCTCCATACAGGACAATAATTGCAACGCAGAGGAAAAGGTGGAAATAATCTGTCTAAAGGATAAGGAACAGTGTCAAAAAAAGGAAAATGCAACATTTTCTTAATAAAGGCAGCAACACCCACAGACAAGACAGCAAGACATGTATGATTTCTATAATCAAACTTTATTTGGAAAAGACCTCCAAAAGTTGGTGAAAAGGAAAGGGTCCAACACAAGAGAAAACATGATTATTAAAGTGTATCTGAAAGCCAAACACACCATCTTAGTTTTGAATAGAGTGCTGAGGGATTAGGGAGATTCAACCTCTCTATATATTCTAGGGACAAATGTCAGCAAGAAGGAAGGACCAAAATTTGGAGTTGTCACTAGAAGAAAAAAAAAATAAGTGGGAGAAAAAAGTTGTAATGGGGACACTTTCTCTAGTGACAATTGTCTAAGAGGGCATTTTCTCTCTCTTTGTTGTGTCTACAAGATTGGGAATCTCCTCAATGGGAGATGGCAGAAAAAAAACCTGACAGGTGCTTTCGCTGCCAAGCCCTCCGGAAAGATGGTGCTACTAATTTTGTAGGTCCTGCGATAATTGCACAAATGTTTGTCAAATCAATTTTAAACCGATAAAAATACACCATAAAATTGATGAAAAGCACACTAAAATCAGTATCAGTGCACAAAAAAATACTTTTCTGACTAAATCTAAAAGATAAAACTGTATTGAGTTAATAAATATTGGTCAATTTTAAATTGCGCCTTTTTGCGAAACAGTAAACAAAAGAAGTAACGCAAAACTGTAAAAAGGTGACTTGTGTTAAAAATCGTTTGTGCACTATGCTGGTGATTGTGTTGTGATAAAAAGATACAGGCATAGATTTAATCACAACACAGCGTATCACAACGCACGGCAATGCATCACAACGCTTTGCCAAGTGCTGTTGCAGTTAAATTAATGTTATTTTGTGGGGGTGGGGGTCTCAGGGAAATATTAGGGGTCTAAACAGATCCCTGACTTTTCCTTTTTTGAAAAGAAAAAAAAATTGAGTCCTCAATCTCTTTTTCTGCAGCCTTTGTTCTAAATGAATGGAAAGCATTCAGTACAGAGGTTTCCCATTCACTGTAAGCAATAAGTTTAAACGGCTAAAAGTAAAACCCATGTGGCTCACATCCTATGTTAAAAAAAGCCATAAGGAATAAGAAAAGGGCATTTTAAAAAACATAAAATATAAAAATGAAGGCACACTGTTGTCATTTGAACGTTACAAAGAATATAACAAAATATGTAACAAAATCAAGACTGAAAAAATTCAAAATAAATGACAGGTTGCAAAAGAGACCAAGACAAAACCCCCAAAATGCATGAAATATATTAATAGTAAAAAGGTCAGAACTGAGCATGTAAGCCCTTTAAAGATAACTCAGAGTTGATGACTGGGGACAAAGAGAAGGCAAATCTATTAAATACTTTCTTCAGCTCTGTGTACTCCAAGGAACATGGTGGAACTCAAGGCTGTAATGGGGATGACAGTGCCACAAGCTCTAATGAACCACAACGGCTCAAAATGGATATGGTCCAGAAACAATTAAGGTGCCCATACCCTGTGCAAAATTGGCACGGTGTGCGCTGCTGTCGGCACCCTTTCGGTCAGCATTCCTCGATCAGCTGATTTAAGATACCGTCCGGAAAATCTTCATACAATCAGAGCTGGCAGCCAATAAGCCGCTGGCTCTGTTTGGGTATTCTGTCAGTGGCCACGGTATTCCTCGATCCACACGTTGGTAGTGTTGATGGAGGAATTGGCTCTCTTTTTTTTGTTCAGCCCGCGGGATGAATGAGAACAGTAGAGCAGTGTACGGCCAGTCTTAGACAAAATTAAAGTGAACAAAGCACCTAGACCAGATGACTTACTCTGTTATTTCATAGCCATTGCTTTTAATTTTAAAACACTCTTTAATGACTGGCTTGGTAACAATGGATTGGCGTAAGGCCAATGTGGTGCCTATATTTAAAAATGGATCAAAGTCTTCAGGCTAGATGCACATGAAAGTAATAAAATAACTGATCATATACCCGTTTTTGTTTTCTCACCGAAAAAAATCCCGGGGTAATGATCAGTAAAAATTCCTGCGTTTACACATGTATGTTTAAATGGGAAAAATTATTGTTTTCTCCTGCTCTGTTCTCAATGTAATTTTCCTGTTAGGACTCCATTTCCGCACTTATGTGAGTATATGCGTTGACAGGAATATACATTTGTATGTGCATAAAATGTATTTCCTCAAAAGCAATTTTTTTTGATTTTGTGTTACAGATCTAAATGCAGAGCATGTTTATGCACATGTGTACATTGCTTCATTGAAAACAATATACCTGTGTTCAGATTCATACAACAAAAACTATTTGCATTGCATTTTTTTACTGCCATGTGCATGAGGCCTTACAAGTAACTACAGGCATGTAAACTTAACTTCTATAGTCTGCAATATACTTTGAGAGTTTTGATAAAGGATCAAATGAATTTTCTTTTCTAGAAAACAATATTCTAAGTGATAGTTGACACAGTTTCACAAAAGACAGATGACACCAAGCAGACCTGAATGCACTGTTTGATTCGGTTTCATTTGTTTGATACTTTCTTGTATCAAAAGGGGTAAAGACTTCAGAGAGACATAATCTGCCCCTGTACAAAGCATTAGTAAGACCTCATCTGGAATAGTTTAATTTTGGGCACCAGTTCACAAAAAGGATGTTGAGGAACTGGAGCGAGTACAGAGAAGGACAACTAAACTTATAAGGCCTTGTTCACACCAAGCGCGTTCCAGGAGCAGAGCAGTTACAGACCGGATCAAAACTGCGTCCAATGTATTCCAATGGTATTGTGGGTTCTAGTTCACACTGCAGCGTTCAGTTCCAGAGCATGTAAAAAAACTGCAGCAAGCCCTATTTTATCTGCTCTGGAACGCATGCAAACACCCTGGAACGCACTGAAAGCCCATTATAAACTAAAAAAAAGGCCCAGAACGCATAAAAAACGTGGCAAAACCCACTGCACTGTGTGTGCAGAAACTCATGCAGATCTGGTCTGCATTTGGTGTGAACCAGCCCTAAAGGTGGCCATACACTCTACAACCATCGCAAGACTTTAGTCTTGCGATGGTTGTACAGGGATTAAATAAACGTACGATCTGCCTATCTTGGACAGGCAGATCGCCCTCTCGATCATCGCAAGCCCGCCCCCCTGATATCATCATGTACATATACATAAATGGTCCATATAGTGGACTTGATAGAAAGTTATTCACTTTAAGGTCATTACAAAGAAGAAGAAAACACTCTTTGCATCTGGAGGAAAAGAGGTTTAATCTTCGCATAAAGAAATACTTTTTCACAAGAGCTGTGAAAATGTAGTATAGGCTAGCTCCACTATATATTTTACAAATCTGGATGCATTTCTGAATGTGCTATTAACCTTTTATAGGTAATAACACTAGAAATTGTTGATCTAGAGAATATCCGATTGCCTTATGTGATCAGGAAGGATATTTTCCCTCGTTAAAGCAAATTTAAGGCAAATTTTTTGCCTTCCTCTGGATCAACTGTGAGTAACTGTGGGTATAGGGTTTTGTTTTTAGAGTTTTTCTGTTTATTCTTTTTTTCTCTTCTGTTGGTTGAACATCATGGACGTGTTTTTATTCAATCTAACATGGACGTGTTTTTATTCAATCTAACTATGTAACAAACAGTGCAAAAGGATGGAAAGCTCTGGAACAAGCCAGCACTGGCAGCTTCCATATTTCTCTTTTTATGGATTCTTTTAAAAGCCAGATGATCTTTCTGGATAATCCAGGATCACACTGGTGCTCTCCAGATGGGGCAGGGTGGAGTAGTCCGGATCAGAGGTAGTTAAGATACCAGGTGAAGCACCGTTCTTAGCATCGTTTGAGGATTTGGCAATAGCAAAGCTGGCTCCTGCAAAGGAGGAGACTAACAGGATCTGCAGAGGATGTAGAAAATATATCCTTTATTACTGAATAACTATGCACCACCATAATTCGAGAAGGAATTAACTTCTCTTCATCAGGGTCAAAGAATATGTTGAATACAGAGGTTTTAATTTATAAGCAAAACGTAATTAAAATAATTACACTTCCAGGAGAAGTAATTTACATAAAAGAAGTGTGTGTGCATATGATGCAATTAGAAAATATTAATAAAGCATAAAAACAAGGGGATATTAACCTGCAGCACATATTATCAGCTCTACAATAAAAACTAAATTAGTGACAGTACAGACATGTTACAATAACATCAGAGACATTTTGTGGTGTAATTGTTTAACAAAAAGAAATGTAAAGGTGAAACATCATAAAACAGTAATTTTGTATAAATGAGAGCTGTGCATCCACATGTTGGGTTGGATGATATCTGTAGCAATAGTACTGAGGGCTGTGTGTTATATAGAATGACTGATCAAAACATATTTACTGATTATCTGTCTTATAAGGGAACGCAAAGAGGAGAATTTATCAAAACAGTAGCAGACAGAATCTGGAGCAGTTGCCCATGGCAACCAATTAGCTTCTCTCTTCAGTTTGTTGAGTTAAGCTTGGAAAATAACAGATAGAAGATTATTGGTTGCCATGGACAACTGCTCCAGATTCTGTCTACTCCAGTTTTGATAAATTCCCCTCACATAGTCTGTGCAAATGAAGTCAGATGAAAAACACTTTTTAAAAGTTTAAATACAAGTTGGCAACATGGCTGTCAGAAGTAAAGGAAAATCAATCCATTGTCCTCTTACTGGACTACTCGACCCATCAACACATTCTTAAAGTGGACTTTAAAGTGGAAAATTGGTTCATATGAAGAGTGACCCTTTTTATTCTTATATTATTTATATTCAGAAACTACTGGTGAGTGTTTTGGTTGTTGCTACATTGAATGCCCAGTGCCATTAATAAACTAACTGGTGAGATGAAGTAGAATAATGGAGAGCTGGACCCTGGTGTGGTCATATGGACAGTTCTTTTTGAGGCAGTTCCCAAGTGCACAATTGGCACTGATACACCCTCAGGGTAACGTCTCTAGGTTTGTAGAAAAAGAAAGCCCCATAATATGGTTACCAGTTCAGAAAGGTTGTCAGTCACAGTAATCATGTAAAAACAGCCAAAACATTTCAGGAGTCCAAAGGGCACCCTTCATCAGGACTTAAAGGAGAACTATGGGGTAAGTGTTTTTCCCCATAGTTCTCCTCAGGGTCACGGGAGGACATAAACTAGCGTCCTCCCGTTACCCAAAGCTCAGTATGCATGCAAAAAAAACCTGTCAAACCACTAAGGTTAAAAGCAGAGGTTTCAATACACACTCAGTATACCGCGAGCTGTACTGAGACTGCCGCAGCCAGGACGGATCCCGACATTACTGTCAAGATCCAGCCAGTTGCGTGATTGACAGCTGGCTCTGCCTATCTAGAGGCAGAGCCAGCTGTAACCGCCCCCTCCCCCGTTTGTTCCTCCAGTCAGCGCTGGAGGATCGGAGCGGGGAGGGGGATCCCTGCAGGGAGCCGTGAGTGACAGTCACAGCTCTCTGCAGGGACAGGATCAAGAAGTGAGCGAGCAACGGTATCTGTTCGCTCACTTCCCGATCTATTGAGCTGACGTGTGACAGTTTCATTGTCACATGTCGGCTCGAACTATGAGGTTGAGTGAAAATCACTCACCTCATAGTTCTCCTTTAATGATGCTGGATGGAATACAATTTTTTGTTAGGAACTCTGGGGTTAAAATTTGATAACAGCACAATGTCTGCTCCGCTCGACAGTTTAGCAGCCTGTATAAACTAAAAGAGTATCTAAACCTAACAAATATATTGCAGTGTACCAATCCTTAGATGTTGTGGCTGCATTCGTTTTCTTTTTTCACCTGGTGATACTGCCAATAACACACTTCCTGTCCTAGGGTAACAATGCTCACTAACTGTACTCTACCTGTAGAGGGGTAACATTGTCATCCTAGAACAGGAAGTGTATTAGCACTGCCGAAAACCCTATCCTCTCCTCTTCATAAATGGGGAAGGAGTTCTGCAGCCTTAACACATTTACTGATAACAAACCAACTGATATTATTTTGCACTACTCGAACAGATATAACAAAATGCTTTGAAAGGTATATTTATTAGACCAAAAGGGAGCAAATATGTAAGTTCTGTTTAAAATTAACTCCGTTACAAAAACTAGAGGCCATCACCTATAATTGTTTGAAAACAAATTCCAGCACAAGGGGCGAAGGGGGTTCTTCACAGTAAGATCAGTTAGGGTCTGGAACTCACTGCCACAGGCGGTGATTTCAGCAAATAATGGAATTGTTCAAGAAACTTTTGGACGATTTCTTAAGGGACCGTAATATACAGGGGTACGGGTACTCCTAGAATGAGATCCTAATAGGTTGGACTTGATGGACTAATGTCTTTATTCAACCTCAAATACTATGTAACTATGTAACTAAATAGGAGAAGGTAATTGGTACATACATTTTACTGAAGTATTGTAAATCAATACATACATTTTAAGGAAGTATTTTAACACAAGATCCCCCAAACTGAATAGTCTCATTCTCAAAAGAAACTATAGATGCCGACAACTAAGGCCTGCTTAGAAGACATCATCACTAGAAATAAACAGGTATGTATTATTAATTCCTCACTTATACACAGCATTCTATGACCACTTCCAAAAATCCATAAATTGTTCCTGCAAAAGCACCAATGTTATATAGTTTTGTTAGCTATAAAGTCTTATGGTGACACGAAACTCAGGAGTTAAATTTTAAAAATGCATTCAAGCACTTTAACTATTAACAAAAATGTATCCTCTTTGTATATCAGTCAGCTGTAGATCCTCAAATTATCTCTGAATTCATGCTGACACTGTCCTTCCTTCTGGAGGGTGGCTACTTATGCTCCCCATGGTCCCTATGTGTGTTGTTAAGTAGCCGCCGCTGCAAGGTCGCTCCTAATGATGGACTTCAATCTCACGTCTAGTTTACGAATTTGTATTGAGATTGTAGTTTATCACGGGAGCAAGCTTGAATCGGTGGCTACTTTACATCACACACTGGAACCATGGAGAACAAAAGTAGCCACCCTCCAGAAGGAAGGACAGTGTCAACAGCAATTCAGAGATGATTTGACGATCTACAGAGTGATACACAAATAAGATACATTTCTGTTTATAGTTAAATTGACATTAAAGTCAGAATTTTTTTTCCCCCTTCCCAATCCTGCTGTAGGAACTTACCTTAAATCATGCCTCTTTATTCGATCATCTTCTTCTTTACTGTACTTTTCAGCTGTCCCTCCAGCGCTGACTCCTCTGTCCTCCTCTTCTCTGATGTCCCATGGAGTCTGTGCGGGTGCACGCTGCTCCATAGACTTACCGTGTGTCTGTCCTCGTCTCCCGGCCGTACATCTGAAGTGTGAATGCGCCTGCCCCAAGATCCTTTGCGGCCGCCCGAGACTCTTCAGATGATCGAACGGGAGCGCGCGGCGAAGACACAGGTAAGTTTAAACCCTTTTAAAAAAAAAATATTTTGCATATATCTACTGCTTGCTAGCAGTAGATATATGCAAACACCGCTGAGGGTGAAACCCTTTAAGGTACTTGCATAGTTACATAGTTACATAGTTAGTCAGGTTGAAAAAAGACACAAGTCCATCGAGTCCAACCTATAGAGGAAAAAAAAATGCATTTTTAAAATTTAACTCCTGAGTTTAGTGTCACTTAAAATGACAAGGTCATAAGCAGAATAAGCAGACATGAGCCATGTACACACAGCTGTTGTTGACAATGACTAAAGTCCAATAACTAAGTCATTGCAGCTGTTAAAGGCCCAACAACATGTGAGAAAGTTCTTTGCCCGTTCAATTTGGCAAACAACGCCTGGTCAAGTTATACCAAAACAAAATAGCCAATAACATTTTAGCTAATGACAAACATGGAAACAAAATCCACATTTAACAGGCAATGGTACCTGATAATGAGCCCAGCATGCTTCCCACATCCTGAGGGCCTCAGAGTCTGGAAATTCTCTCTTGAAGCAAAGCAGCATCCATCGGTGACAGAACAGCATCTGGAGACCATCTTCTCCAAGAGACAGCAAATGTTGGTAAAAACAAGGATAAACAAGACGCAGTAACTCACGAAGATACATCTGAAAAAAGTATACATTATTCTTACAAAATGTAGAGTAGCTAGAAAAGATACACACAGTTCATTGTGTATTAATTGAGCTAGATTACAATTTACCACTAATGGTGCCCTTGTTTGGTCTGGGTAGTACATGGCAGGGCTTATCATCTAATGGGAAGACCAGTTGTAACCATAGCAAAGGAGGCTCCCAGTCCATGTGTAAAATCACAGCACTACTTCTAACCCCTGACAGCTGTCAACAGAGTAAGCACTTTCTCTATGGTATGATATTCTCACTCAAGTGTCAGCAAGTGCCAGGTACCAGATGAAGCATGCTGATTTTATTGACAGATATATCTTGCTGCCCGGGCTCTGGTGGCTGCTGTGAGGTGAGTTATGTCTGAATAAGACGTTGTATCTCCCTAAAGGGTTTCTTAGCAGAGAAAAGACTTTAAACCATGGACAGGAGAGGTCTATGTAGTGTGTTCAGGCACATCTAAAAAAATATATATAATACAGCTATCACAGTGTAAGTGTATTCTGAAAAATTCTCTGTGAATGGTGAACTGGGGAATAATGTAGGGAATGTGCAGGCTCCTTTTGGTGTCTGCACCAAGGAGCTTATGTTAACTTAGACTAATGCCAGGTTCACAAAAAATGTAAGGCCCCTTTCACATGAGCGGTCCGATCGGGTCCGTCTGCCAGTTTTTCAGCCAAACCTGATCGAATTCTCTATGCAAGTCTATGGGCAGCCATAGGTAAATGGATGAGCCTCCGTGTACACCTGATTAGCCCCGGATCTTTCCCTACTGGGGGTAATCGGATGTAAATGGACACATGTCCATTTACATCAGATTCCCCATAGACACACATGGGGTCTGACAGTTTCAGAGGAAAACACTGTACGGACACGGACAGTGGTGACATCCGCTCTGTACTGCTGTGATTAGGAGAGGATCTGTTGATGGATTCTCTCCTGACACGCTTGTCTGAAAGGGGCCTTATATTTCAATAACAAAGCTAATTTAAAACATAACAGGGGGTGTGGATTTTAATTGCAGGAGCATGCCAGTTCTTCCATAATGGGCATCACATATCTTGTGCCTATTTTGTTTTTGAACATGTTGTGAGCTATAAAATTTGTATGACAAATGGCTGTCAATCAATACATTGGTGTCAACATATCCACCCCTGACAGCTTATAAAGTCACCTGCAAAGCCTGCAGTCTCCTTACTGATAAAGTAAACACACATCTGCACTCCCCACCAAGTGTCTCAGACGGATGATGGTATACCAGCATAACTCAATCGCACCGGACTGAGAGAACTAACATATTCCCTACCTGGACTGTTGGTACCCATACCTGTGTCAATAGTTTCCTTCCCATTCTGATGCCAAGAAAATCCCTCTAGATATATGACTGCACACACCTTAGCTGATGTGTAACCAACATGAAAACAATACAACTGAAAACCATGCCAAGGAACATCAACCATCCCTATCCTTATTCATTTGAACCCCAAACCACAGAATAACCTAAACCCCTACTCCCACACCTTACACCCAAACTCGTGTAGCCTCCCTCAAGTGATGCTCCTAGTCCATGAAAATAGAAACTCTGCTGTTATAAATCTAATAATAATGTTTTTAACACAAGATTTAAGAAAACTGTACTGGACATGGTAAAACTTTTATTGACCTGTACACCTCAAACTCTGAGTAATGCACATGCCCCACATGTCCTCATTCTTTGGTTGAAACACAATCTTTTCAACTAATCCCCAGGACACCATTTCAGACTGATGCAGATACACCACCAAACGTGGATCTTTTTTTTATTACTTACTAGCATATTCACATAGAAGTATACAAAGGTATACATGAAAAGCCTATAGTTCTCCACTGATTAATCACTTGTGCATTTTAGTATTGTATTGCTCCATTCTACATTTAAAGCAATTAAACAAGAATGTTTGTTCCTTTACAAGAAAATGGAGACTTTGTTCATATGCGGACAGTGACCAAAAAAGTGGATTACTCCTGCTCAAAATAGCCACCTGCAAAATCATATGTAGAGTCAACTTATCTACATATTGAGGAATTGGTGTAATTTTGTTAATGGGAACATTAAATTATAAATAGTTTGTATTTATATTTTTTCAGAAAGTGCTGTGGTATGGCTGCATTTACCATAAAGGCACTCAAGGAGTAGTGCCCAGGGCAACATGATTAGAAGTGCAACACCAAGCCTCAAAAGCTACACACTGTAAAAACATGTTTCCTATCATTTGTTACCCCTGACTACTGGTAGCTAATTTGAGCAAATTATCAATAGTAGGAAGTGTATGCAGGGATGTTAGGAGACTCACTGTAGCTCCAGAAACCCTCTCTCTTTTCTCTGATTTCAGCTAAAAAGGTAGCAGTTGACAAAACTCCCCATGCTGCCTAAAATAGCACACTCTAACACAATTTTTTTCCTAAAATAACTGCATGATACAAAATGCAGAGCTTGTAGTAAAGGGTGTCAAGGGTGTAAGTTTAAATACAAATTTAGACATAAATATGCATTTCTGGGTGAAAGTGGTGTTAGTGGACAACGTCCACAGGTTTTTTTCATTCTATTATAACAGCAATATTTTATATGTGCAGAGTCAACGTATTCTTCAATACTGTAAGGGACAATCTGTATATACCAAAATACAAAAAAAATACTGGGACACTTCTATAATCTAAAACTTATTCAATAACTTAGAGGGATAACATTTTCATTAAAGCATTATAGATTACTCACTAACTGCTTTTCCATGTCCTCGTCACAGGGCGAGCTGATAAAAATTGTGTTCTGCATAAGGCCTACAAAACACCAGAAGGTGTCAGACTCATCCAGGATCTCTGCCAACAGTGGTGCCACCAGATCTGACATTCCTTGAGAGTAACCAACTCCAGGGCAGTACACGGCATAGTTCAACAGGATCCTCCTAGGGTAGAGAAAAACATCAGCACTGAGTATACACAGAAAAAAGGATTCAAATACAAACAAATACATTACAAAACTAAACCCCCTGATTTAACCGTTTCCCAAAACGGTTGCATTTAAAGCATGCCTTTGGTGAGAACTGTCACAGTTGTCAGTGTGCTTATGTCAGCTCTCAACTAAACTTTCAAGCCATCAACTGGCTAATGTCATAAGTGATCACATGTGCAGCACCATGGCAACCTCCGATCTAAATAGCCTAAAATGGCACCATCTGTAAAGGATAGAAGAGTTTAGTTCTGCTTTAATTCCCTGCATAAACAAGAATGTCTTTATTTGTACAAAGTCCTGCAAAAAGATTTTTAGAGTGGTAAGGAAAACTATACTTTTCCCAACCTAAGCCTGAAAGCCCCCATATCCTTTCCAATGCTACCAATACTGTCTCTTCTCAGGTCAACAGGGAACCCAGTGCAGAAGCCAAAGTCTAGAGAAACTTATTGACATGAGAAAGAGGGACACTTTCAAACACTTTGAGGGGAGTTTATCAAAACTGGAGCAGACAAAATCTGGAGCAGCTGCGCATGGTAAGCTTCTGTCTTTCATTTTCAAATCTTAACAAACTAAAAAGAGAAGCTGATTGAACTTGATTAGTAGGCCGATGTAGTTACTTCCTGCCTTAATCATCTTCTGTGACACTGTTTTTGGAGGAACTTCCCTGGTATAAATGGTGTTGCCATCGGCACTTTGGGCTTTATTCTCCCATATGTCTGTAACTCTGGGATGTATGACTATCCTTTTGGGATGGGTGGTGACCAGGATGCATCATTCTCATTATCTTTTTGTTTTCCATTTATTTGCCTTGGGTGCTTAGTATGGCACATGGCTCTCTGGGAGGGGGGTGGGGTTTGTTTTGTTTTTTACTCGTTTTGGTAAATTTTTATGATGTTTGCAACTATGCCATTGTTTTCTATTTTTTGAATTGTTAAAAATTAATAAAACATATTTTCAAAAAAAGAACAAGTGCAATATTGGACATAGCATATGACACTGTTCTTGGTTCTCCGAAAAATGTAAGTTTTAGAAGTGTCCTATTACCTAATTGTTGTTTGCCTATAACTATGGCAACACAATAGGGTAGCTACAGAGGGATGATGGTTCAACTGTCCGTAAAGTGCATCTAAACCCAAAAACAAAATGTATTCTATTGCAGCTTACCAGTCCCTGTAGATGTGGTGACTGCATTTTTAATTTTATTTTTGCTGGGGTTTTACCCTTTATTTTTACATAGTATTACATAGTATTTGGGGTTGAATAAAGACATACGTCCATCAAGTCCAACCCATATAGGTCCACGCATCATCTCATTCTTAGGAATACTTGTATCCCTGAATATTACGGTCCCTTAGGAAATCGTCCAAATGTTTCTTGAACAATTACACACACTTAGCTGAAATCACTGCCGGTGGCAGTGAGTTCCAGACCCTAACCGCTCTTACTGTGAAGAACCACCTTCGCCCTTTGTGCTTGAATTTTTTTTCCACCAACTTTAGGTGGTGGCCTCTAGTCTTTGTAATGGAGTTAATCTTAAAGACTTTGTTGCCAATGTTGCTGTCACCATTGAACATCTTGTACATGAAAATCATATCCCCCCTTAATCTCCTTACTTCCAGCGTGAACATGTTTAAGTTCAGTAGCCTTGTCTCATAGCTCTGGTCCTCCATTCCCCTAATTAGTTTGGTTGCCCTCCGCTGGACTCTCTCCAGTTCAAGGACTTCCATTCTCAGTACCGGCGACCAAAACTGGCAAAACTGCAAAAAACGCACTTTCTGTCCAATGGGTTGGACTTGATGGACGTGTGTCTTTATTCAACCCCAAATACTATGTAACTATGTAACTATGTCCCTGGGTGGCTCCAGTCACTCCTCCAGTGTATGAATGGAGGGAGCCATGGTTGTTTAACTAGGCTGCTCTCCTGATTTGGGCTACAAACACATCTTCCTTTCTTCATCTCTGTTATATGAGGGGGTGGGGGAGTTTGAAGATTACAGAAGATAGCTCAGAAGGAAGCTGACATTGCTTGATATATCAGTTCAATTCACAGGAAGTGACAGGGACACTGCATTTCTAGCAAGATCAACAGGTATTTTCTGTACTCACCCAAAATCTTCTTAAAACATGTAAACGAATCATGCCACCACATCTAAGGATTGGCAAGCTACACTACATTACATTTTTGTTCTTGGGTTTAGGTTTCCTTCAGAAAACATCACTGTAATGAACACCAAACACTTATACAAGCTAATCTACCTAATTATAAGAGTCACAAAGCAGTAGAGCTTAACGGTGACAGACAGAGCTTAAATCACTATTCCATTTAAAGGAACAGGATTAGAAAGCAACCAGTACAGCATTAACTATTGACTCACCACTACACAGATACATTTAAAGCTGAACACCATGCCAGAATAAAAAATGTTGCTTCTTTCCCCATACAATGTATGGGAATGCAACAGCAGCTTCAAGTGGGTCAAATTCAAATCAGTCAAGTGCAGATAAAATGCACCTACCAAAAAATTCTGAATGATCTCAGAAGCATCTCAAAGTGATGTCACACTGCATTTGCCCACTGAATTATATCATCACAGGCCCTAAATATCTGAATGTTATCTGTGCTTTCACCCTAAAAATGACCATATAATTGCATTGTACACTATCCTTTAGATCTACCAACATATATGTAGTACTAGTGCCTGCCTGACTTGATATAAATTAATAGGATAGTTTAGGTAGGCCCACATATTACATAGTTTTGGTAGATCTAAATTTGATTGTACAGGGATTGTGACTGTACGGTAACCCAAAGGGAGAGCACATGACTACATCAGCTTGGTGCTGCTTGTCCAGTCTGCAGGCGGCTTATGGGGAAGTCACTAAGAAAGCATAACGTCAGCAGCCATTTTTTTCTACAGTCACCAATCAGATGGGTGAGTACCATTACCACAATTGACTGGGCACTATGCATAGACTATACTTGCATGTATCACATTAAGTAGAACATACATGTGGGTAAACCACATTTTCCCTGAAGCATGCAGACAAAGTAAGCACTACTTACAGGAGCAGTGTTAAAGAACGCTCCAAACATTGTGAGCTGCCAATCAGCCCAAAGGTACAGTGGTGCCTCGGTTCACGAACTTAATTCGTTCCACGATTCTGGTCGAGAACCAAATCAAATTTCCCCATAAGGTTCAATGTAAATAAATTAATCCGTTCTGACCCTTACGAACATGGTCGCGAACTGAATCGAATTTTCCCATAAGATTCAATGTATATAAGGTTAATCCGTTCTGAACCATATGTAATTTTTTTGAGCCATGCTGAATTGAATAATACTGTACAGTACTGTATGTGCTATAAAGCACACAAAAAAGCTTCACATCAAGTTTGCACAGGTCTGTCTGCGACCGCGATCTCGACTAGCGGAAGCCACGCCCACGTGTCAGAGCGGGGAAGATGGCCGCGGTCGTTTCATCACCCAAATTGGATTTTGCAAACGGAAGCATTTTGCTGAACTTCCTGTTTGCGAACCGATCAGGAATTTTTTTAATGATATATAAAGTGTATGTTTGTGTGTATATATATATATATATACATACATACATACATACATACACACACACACACACACACACACACAGTGGTACCTCTGTTCACGAACACTTCTGTTTGTGAACAATTCGGTTCGCAAACAGGAAGCTCGGCAAATTTTTGCTTCCGTTCGCGAACTCCGCTTCGGGTGACGAACACATTCGCAGCCATCTTCCCTGCTCTGACATATGGTCGTGGCTTCCTCTAGTCAAGATCGTGGTCTGATCACAGTTAGATTCGGTTCATGACCCAATCGGTTCACTAACCATTACTGCAAAGGAAGGTGCCATGTTCGATCCTGCCACGGCTCTCTGCCGTGACAGGGGAGGGGCTGGATTCCCCCCTTCGATCCGCTAGCGCTGACTGGCGGAACGGACGGGGTAGGGGGCGGTTACAGCTGGCTCTGCCTCTAGATAGGCAGAGCCAGCTGTCAGTCACGCATTTGGGCGGATCCCGGCATAAGTGTCAGGATGCGCTTCAGCTGCGGCGTCTCAGTATACCGCGAGCTACAGCTCGCGGTATACTGAGCCTAGGGTGACGGGAGGACGGTAGTTTGTGTCCTCCCGTTACCTTAAGGAGAACTATGGGGAAAAGCATTAACCCCATAGTTCTCCTTTAATGGCATTGCCATGATAATGCACCAATGTAATCAGCCATGACACATGCCATTTAAGGGCTTCTGGAGTTCAGTTGACAGCTGAAAAAAGCACACTGGCAACCTGGACAGTTATTACCAGAGGCATGTCTTGAAAGTAACTGTTTTGGTAGACAGGTAAATTGGTGGGTCTAGTTCCGCTTTAAGAGGACTTAGGGAGACAAAGGGCCAGGGACTGTATTTATGCCCTATACATTTTATGGACCAATGTTGCTTAACATGTGTTTGCAAATGTATGTATATTAAGAAAAGAGCCACACTTTTCAGGCACCCACTCAGAATACTATGTTCAATTAATTAATTTACATCTTCACACATTCTGAGTGGCTACCTAAAAAGTCAGTTGGTGTGATTCTTTTCTATATGTATTTTATAAAAAGGATGTGGTACCCCACCTACCAACCCACCTCATCAAATTTGATTTATTCCTGCAAATGTAAGTAACAAAACCTAAAATGTTGAGTTGACTAGCGTTGCATTGTTGTTGCATCTTTGCATTGACTTGAATTTCTAAATGTATCCAATAAGACAAAAACAGGCAAGAAAATATGATTAAATTAGCCATAAATATTTTAAAATTGAATTTGGAATTGGCTAGGATTTGTCTAACTGTTCCACGTAATGGAACTCATATAATATTTTGAAAATGTGGAAAAAAACAAAACAATGCCTGTCGGTAGATAATCTGGTGGATCAGACCATGGCAGTATATTGGACATGTTGCTAGCATGGTAGTTTTTTATTTCTTGCTTATCTCTTCCTATAAACAAATTGTTTCTGGCGTCATGAGTGTTTTGAGACTATTAAAGAAATTTTTAATATTAACATAACCTTTCTAATTAAAAAGAAAGCTTTTGTCTTTTGTTCATAAATAAAATGCACTGAAAGACCAACCAACCATGAGTGTGTACACACTTGAATCCCGTTGATCTGTCTCCTAGGTTGTTCATAATTGATATTATAATCTCTTAATCCGCAAGTGTAAATAAAACATTGATTCACTGCAGCTCATGTCTGTGGCAGAGATCCATCAAAGGCTTTACTTTGCTGTAGGCAGGAATGCTTTATAATAACAAGTAGCAGTGCTCAACTTAAAACAAGGTAGATTTTATAATAAAAGAACCTTCTCAGGTACACAAGTGTCAAATATTTGGTTATGTGGATTCCATGTCTTAAATGGTAGCAAATATGACATTTCAAATAGTGGTACAAGCATCAGGACAGTTTGTAAAACCACCGGTCACAAGACATACTGGGACAATGGCTGCTGTTCACTTGAACACTGGCTTCAATATTGTGGTTATCTAGCTCCACGCTTAACAGAACTATTGGATCATTTTATCCAATTCTGCTATGATGATGGGAGGTTAAAATATATGCATGGGCCAAACATGTTTTTAGAATTAGAGTAGGGGAACCCAAAAAACCCTGCTAAATTTCCCATTTATTTCCTGCCCCAGAGACATAACAGTAAAAGAGAGGAAATATCTACAAGTCCCTTTAGATAGTTGTCAATGGATCATTTA
Organism: Nanorana parkeri; assembly: GCF_000935625.1. Classification (NCBI taxonomy): domain Eukaryota; kingdom Metazoa; phylum Chordata; class Amphibia; order Anura; family Dicroglossidae; genus Nanorana; species Nanorana parkeri. The sequence continues at coordinate 234,181 of NW_017306974.1, read as the reverse complement.
AAGGTTTCCTCTTGCTTTTTCAAGAGCAGCAAGTGTAAAAATTTTGATTTCCAAAAACTTTCTCTCTGTGACAATGGTCACAAGGTCAAATCAAGAGGGTGAATCTTCCCATTTGGGACACAGCGTCACAGTCTGGGGATCACATTCACTGGGAATGGTGGCTCTGGGGTTTTATGGACAGCCAGGCACTAATGGAAGGCAGTGTGACACCAAAAGCTCGGGAGACAGGAAGAGTAGAAATCAGGATTACTGCATGTTTGGCAAGGCTGTGATAGAGGCGCAGGGTCTAATGAGCCCCAGATATCCACCAAAGCTCCTCACAAGGGGAGGTGGACTTTGCTGCAGGACAGTTCCCAGGTTGCAGCCCTCTAAGACATGCGTTCAGACAAAGCTGAATAAATACCACAGAGGCAATCAGAACACAGGGAAAGTGGGCAGCAATAGCAAGTCACTTGTAACACGGGAGCTGAGGATGCGCTGATAGAGCACAGTGAGACAGTTGGAGTGCTGAGATTTAGGATTCAGTGGCATACAGAGAGCCTGTTACAATATGGAGGTTCGGGATTCACCGATTCACGGAGGAGAGAGATAGTTGCAGTACAGAGGTACCCAGATTTCACAAAGCTGACTTATGCAGAAAGGGAGCAGGCTAATTAGGAGAATGAAGTGCAGAATTGTTGGAAATCACAGACAGCACCCAGGTACACAGGTGCAGGCAGCTAAGAATAGCTCATTTATCATGCAGTGAACCGGGTTACAGGATAATGATGTAACTTTAGCACAAACATGCGCAGCAGTTACATCATCAGTGCTCAGCAATGAGCTGAATGAAAGAAAAAGATGCCAGATGCGGAAGAAATTGAAAATTGCAGTGTCGGTGGCAGTGAAGAACACGGACCTGTCAGCGCTGAAAGAGGAGAAACTAAGAAGCAAGTCTGCCATAGTTTGTACGTATGCTATGCATACTTGCATGTGATGGCAAGTACTCCTCCTCCAAGTTCAAGATCTGTTTTATGTGGGTATGACAGCATCGTGTCCTAGACATCCATAGCTATTTTTATCTTTTTATGTATAAAGAAAAAGGAGTACCATTATAATGTATTTACTTCAGTGTCATAGCACATGTTTTGGAAACCAAATGCGTTTATGTGCTTTTATGTATTCCAATACGTCCAAATTCCTGAAGCAAAATATGTTCAATCTAGAAAAGCAAATGAATTGCTTATGCAGCTTTTTAGACAATATTCAAAGGTGAACACCGGGAAAAGCAAATATTGTCTAAATACATAACAAATGTGTATTCTTCCTTGAATCTTGGTGTCCATTTTGTATTTCTTCCAGATATGTGCAGTAATCCAGTGTGGAATTTTGAATCTGTGCAGAAGTTTCCTTTAATAAAGACCAGTCGCTGCTAGTATATCTACAGTACTTGTGCGGGGTAACTGGACTTGTATTCGCCTCCTACTGTAGTTTTACGCAGGCAGCCTGTAGTGGGTGGACCTGTTGGGTCCCTTCCACAGCTCTGCTCTCTGCACAGGCTAATAAATCATTTGTGGCTATCAAAGAATACATGTAAACAAAAGGTTTTGTACCTGGTTTTCAGATTTAAACCAGAACTATGTACTAAATAAAACATAGGCACAGGACTGTGCATATTATTAGGAATAGTGGGCCTGTGTTTATAGGGACAAGATGCAAAGAAGTAGTGTTTTCGTGTATAGTCATTGGTCACACATTATTTCTCATCATCAATATATATGCAGTTATCACATTGATTTTTTACACATAATCACAGTATTCTAAGTCAGGTTAGAAGCAGTAAAACAAGGAAATATTCTGTGTGTTCTGTGTGTGCAATGTGATATTAGCAGAGGGATGTTGCTTAGGGTGCCAAAGGTCGTGTGCCTACAAGGCGCAGTGATGACAAGTTGCCCTTCTTAGACATGTATCTGTATTTATGTCAGGATCCAGAGCACCCCCAGGTGGTGCTGGAGCCAGGTCCTGCAGTTCCTGTGCTCGCCTACGGGTGTCTCTAGCAGCCAGGGACTGTAAGGAACCTGCAGATCCAGTACTCACCTGCGGGTGTGCCCCAGCTGTGACTGATCATCCCATCACCTGGTGCTTCCTGGGAGGGTATTTAGGCCCTACCTGCAGTCAGGAAGCTGGCTCAGTATTGCGTCGCCTGCACTTGACTGATTCCCATAAACCTGAACCCTATCCTGTGTGGGCATATTAATTTGGTCATCCTGCGTGGGTACCTGCATGGGTTGTGAGGACGCCTGTGCATGGTACCCTGACAGAATACTGAGCCCCACCGACCAAATTGACCACACAGGGACCTACAAGCTTTTGGGTTTTTTTTGTTTTGTTTTTCCCTTGCTACTGTCGAGATGGATCTCGAGGGGATATATTACTATGCGCTCCTGGCATCCGAGGAGCCGCAGCACTGCCGTCAGTGGTTTCAAGGCTTCCCCAGAGCAGACCTGTTAGAATACATCCGCAGGGCCCACGGTTTTATGGATCTGACTAGTTGTCCTTTTGAGGATATTCAACCCCTAATCAAGATCTGTAGCGAACTAGCTCTGAGGAGTGATGAGGACTTCTCCCCTTCGTTTACCCTGTCACAAGTTATGTCGCTGGTGTGGTTCCTAGAGGATGATCCCGCCGGGTTTTCCTGCACACTACTCAATGCCCACCTGAGGACTTGACTAAATATATTGAGGCGGTTGAGACCCTTATTGACCGGGGGGTTGTTGTAGTGACCTTTGTTGAACCCTTGCTCCAGAGGTGGTCTGACATACGGTCTAGGCAGTCTAGCCCCTTTACCAAAGCCCGATCGGGGTTAACCATGTTGCCCATGACAACCGCAGAGACTCTTGCTATTCCTGATGAACAAATCCGCTCCCAGTTTTCCGTAGCAACAGTACCTGTCTGCCATTCAGTTACACCTGTTCCCAAGGCAGCCCAGCAAGACCCCTCATGTCTCTTAGCCGAGTATCGGTCAGAAGCTGAAAAGCTCGAAGAATGGGCCGATTGTTCGGATGATGAGGATTGGAGCGACTGCTCTGAGGATGAGACTGTGGATGACCGTTTTAGATACTCAGGGTTCGTTCCAGTCCAGCC